>NC_051440.1:26566006-26570476 GCF_001649575.2 Kryptolebias marmoratus | reverse complement strand
CCATCCATCCATCCATCCATCCATCCACCCATCCATCCATCCATCCATCCCACCTTATCTGTGGAGTCATGGAGGCAACAGGTCCAGGAGGGAAACCCAGACCTCCCTCTCCCCAGCAACACTCTTCAGCTCCTCCCGGAGGATCCCAAGGCTTTCCCAGGCCAGAGAGGATCCATAATCCCTCCAGCAGTTCTGGGTCTGCCCCAGAGTCTCCTTCAGTGGGACACGCCTGGAAAACCTCCAAAGGAAGACGTCCACCTCAGCTGACTCCTTTCAATGAGGAGCAGCAGCTCGACTCCGGATGATGGAGCTAAAATTAGAAACTGCTCCATGCATTTATCACATCTAGGCTGGACTGTTTTAACTCTTTATTATCTGGGAGTCCAAAAACTCTTTAAAAGTCTTCAGTTGATCCAAACAGCTGCTGCCAGAGTTCTGATCAGAGATCAGATTTCTCCAGTTTCAGCTTCTCTCCATCAGCTTCCTGTCAGATTCAAAGGAGAATTTAAGATCTTCCTCCTAACATCCAAAGCTCTCAACAACCAAGCTCCATCTGATATTAAAGATCTTATTCTTCCATATTTTGCTAACAGAGCTCTCTGCTCTCAGACTGCAGGTTTCCTTGTGGTTCCTAGAGGTTCTAACAGTAGAACAGTTCTGTCTGTTTCTGACACCTCATCTAGTTTTAAAACTTCAAACTTTCCTTTTGATGAATCCTTTAGATAAACCCTGACAGTTTTTATCCTTCGAATTTCATCCCATTTGTAAACAGTTTCCTGTTCCAGTACTGTGAGCATATTATCACATAAATATCTGTTTCTTTCTGGCCCTCGGGGGATTTCGGCCTGGGGAAGCACCTTGTCCAGAGGCCTGCATTAAGCCGGGCTGACGGGTTGAGCGGAGGGTGAGAGGGCACCGACTCAGATCTCCCTGAGGTTAGAGCGAGGTGTGGGGATGAATACGGCTCGTCTTATTTCTGAGGCGGGCTGAATACAAGGACGCCAGCGCAGCGCAGCGCGGCCAGCAGGTATTGAGGCGGGCCACGCCACATAATTGGATTGAATGCCGGCCACGGTATTTATGTCACTTCTCGTCTTGTCAATCCCATAACAGGCATGGCAACGGCGTGGGGATCTCCCATGGAGACGGGACTTTGCCTCATTCAGACAGGACGGAGAGAAAAGAGCCAAGCCTCATTAAATTCACGTTTAATTCTCACTCAAACCGTTTTAAGACTGCTGTTATTTGCATAACAGGGAAAGAAGGACTCTGCCTTTTCAGTGCCCCTGTGTGTGTGAGGGGGAACAGGAACAGTGTTGTAATTGAAAGTGTTTGCTGGGCTTATATATGCATGGGCCGAGGGACAGGCGTTCTCACACGGATCAGCAGCGTACCGCCGTTTCTCCACTTTCAAACCCTCTCTGTGATGGCATTTCCACGCAGCGGGACTCGGTTATCAGACAAAGAAGCTCGGCCGTCCTTCATGAAGGAAACACAAACAGGTAAAAACAGATTCAGAAACATAAACTGCAGAGAAACTGGAGCCAGAGTGCCACCGTTCCACCGTGCAGAGGTTCAAACCGCCGACAGGCTCGAAAACATCAACTGTAAAACTTTTTCTGTTCGAATCAGACAAGTTTCTGACGGCTTTAAGGACCTGAAGGACCAAGATGCTCCTCCAGTTGTTAGTCAGTTTGTAGTTTAAACTACTAAACCAAACCTCAGTTATTCTAAAGTAACAGAAGAACATTTAGGTTGACTTGATGTTGATCTTTGGGCAAAACAACAACTTTTAAAATATTTCTCTACCAGCTAACAGAAGATCTGAAACCTCAGTGTTCAACCTGAAAATGTTCCAGTTTGTTCATGTTGGATGGTCCGATCTTCTGAAATAAAACTTTAATTCAAACTCTTACAGTTAAATAAATGTCAGAAGCAAGATCAGTTCAGGCTGATCAGACGGATTGATGAACTGATCCTCAGCAGGTTCTGATGCTCTGCTGCTGCCCATCAACCTGGGAAGGGTCAAAGGTCATCTGGAGTCAAGAGGAGACATTGAAGACAGATTCACCCTGAAGGTCAGACCGTGCAGTGAGCTCCATCTCAGCCTCTACAGGACAATGATCCCAAACACAGCAGAATGGTCCAGAACCAGAACCAGAACCTCAGAGAGCTGAAGCAACGCTGGAAAGAAGAGTGGGCCACAACGGTCCAGTCCAGAACCGGAACCTGGACCCCTCAAACTGAATGAAGGTGGACTTTCTTTCTGTAACATCAGAATTTATAATGTTTGTTTCTAGGATCCATCAGTTCAATTCATTCATTCATTCATTCATTCATTCATTCATTAATTCATTCATTCATTCATTCATTCATACTTTAAAAACTTACAGTTGTAATATTTTTTATTTTCAGATGAAGCAGAAAAAAAACAGATGACGTCATCCTGTAATGATCTCATTAAACACCGAGTAAAACCTGCTGTCATCAGTCGATGGAGGTCCAGATAGACTTCAGAGCTTCAGGACAGGAGGACAGGAGGACAGGAGGACAGCAGCAGGACAGACAGGAGGACAGAAACAGGAGGACAGGACAGACAGGAGGACAGAAACTGGAGGACAGGACAGACAGGAGGACAGAAACAGGAGGACAGCAGCAGGACAGAAAACTGAAAACAGGACAGGAGGACAGAAACAGGAGGACAGGACAGACAGGAGGACAGAAACAGGAGGACAGCAGCAGGACAGAAAACTGAAAACATGACAGAAGGACAGAAACAGGAGGACAGCAGCAGGACAGAAAACTGAAAACAGGACAGAAGGACAGAAACAGGAGGACAGAAACAGATTCAGTTTAAACCACCATGAAGATCTAAAGAGAAGAAACCAGCTTCCAGGTACTGAAGACCTGCTTCGGACCTTTGGTCTGGTTCTGGTCCAGTGAAACAGGGACGAACGGGGCAGCAGGTCTGAGACCCCCCCCCCCTCAGAGGAAAGGAGGTTTGCAGACGATGAAGTCCTGAACTCAAAGAAACCCCGGAGGAGGAGCTGAGGGATTACTTCTGCTCTGTTCCTTGATTGCAGCTGGAAACTTGATGAAGTAAAAAGTTCTTTCTGTCTGCGGTGAACAGGCCCGGATCAGACCATCTAATCTGAGCATTGAAAATCATCCCTCTCTGCTTCTGGCTCTCTTTAAACCTGAACCCAGCTCCTCGCCCCCCCAGCCCGGCCTTTCACACCCAGGATTAATCCCGAGCTTCAACCTTTGATTCCAGCTTCTTCTCTGCCTCTTGATCCGGCCGTCTGCGCGAGCTTCAGGGAGCGCGAGGCGTATAAAGTGACTAGTCAGCTTCCTGCTGCTTCCCTGTCCTTGTTCTTTGTTGGCTTTCGGCCCTTTAGCCCGGCTCTTTGCTCCCTCACACACACACACACACACACACACACGTTATGATATGTCTGCACATGCGTCTGTGTGTGTGTGGTTTGATCTGGGTTCCTGCTGCAGTCCATTGTGTCTGGGCAGGAAGCAGCTAATCCAGGCCGATCCGAGGCAGCCAGGGTTCTGCTGCTCGTATAATCTGAGCGGCAGGAGCTCCGCGCTGGGAAACACAAACCCGACCACGCCGTCGGTTCTGTCCCGTCAATTTAAAGTCCAAACTGAGCCCGTTGGTTCCTGCGTCCAGAGGTCAGGAGAGGCTTCTAAAGCTTGTTTTACTGTTCTGTAAAAATAAATGAGTTTTGTCTAGTTTCTCATGGAGCAGCTTTAAAATGGGAATCCTGATGTAACCTCAGGTCCCTGGATCCTCTGAGACTCCTTCAGATCCTGGACCTGGATCTGGGTGAGACGTGTCCTCTGGAACATCTCCGGTCTCTGGACCTGGATCCAGGTTATCCTTGTTTCAGTACATTTTACTGTATTTGTTGGTGCTTCCTGTTTGGTCTGCTCTGCTGTTGTGATGACAGAATGCGAGCAGCTGAGACGATGAGGGAAACCTGAAACATCCTGTTCTCCTTCAGTCGGGTTCTGCCTGGAATCAGTGAAGCTGAAGAAAAGAATGAAAACGTGTTTCAAAAGTCAAACAACAAGACTTTCGGCGTTGTTCAACGTGTTTCACATCACTGACGTTCCGCAGGCTGAAACGACTTTTCACCTCTCAGCAGAGACTCGTGTCTGTCATCATCAGAGGAGGACGTTTTCATTTCCTGCTTGAAAACTGCGGCCCTCTTTCAAACAGCGAGCGCGCACGCTGCTGCCCAGCAGGAGGGCGATTCATGCTACTTCCTGTTTCAGCGGTAATGATTTCAGACGGACTGGAGTCAGCGGCTCAGGGCGAAGAAAGGAGTGGGCCGCAGGATTTCCACATTTCTTCCATATCAGGGCTCCTTTCAAAGCTGAGAGGAGGTTTGACTGAAGTCATTCACCTCCGTGATCTGCTCACAGTCGGCCATATCTGTCATACATGGCTGGGTG
>NC_051440.1:26564446-26565906 GCF_001649575.2 Kryptolebias marmoratus | reverse complement strand
CAATAGAAAACTCAGTGGATTTCTGTGGGGAATAAATAAAGTGAAACTTTTTAAAAAGTATAAAAGTTACAAAAACCAAAAGTCACCAAACTTCAAACGAGACGAACGTTTAGATAAATAAACAGCTAAAATGAGACAAAGTCTGCAGACGGAAACAACGATCAGAAGATGTGTGTCTTTACTCCACCTTCTCATTCAGTTATTACACACACACACACACACACACTGCTGGTGTGTTGGGAGGCCAGCAGTGAGTTGTGGGACACTGGATGGTCTTTAGTTCTGCCTTTTTACAAGCAGACAGTGAAGGTGTCAGTTTACCAGCATGTACACACACACACACACACAGGCAGGGGTTCCTCAGTTATGGGGGTTCGTCCTGATGTCCGTCCCTCTCAGGTCCAGGTGCTTCTGTGCTTTATTAAACTCCAGCAGGAAACTGTTGGTTTGTTCTTTCTGTGTTTCCACCCCGTCACAATAAAAGCCTCTCTGCAGCGGAGGAGAAAAGCAGCAGGGATGCAGATTATAGCGCCACCTATCCAGTCGGAACCAAACCTGAGAGTTTTCCTCGTGCTTTGATAGACGCAGCAACGAGAGCGAGGTTCTGATCTGTGTGAGTTTCAGAACCTTTGGGAACATTTGGAGACTCTTCAGAGACTCTTTGGAGACTCTTTGGAGAATGCTGTTTATGAGACACTGACTTCAGGACTTTTAATGGTTTTATTGGAGAAAATAAATCATATTTCAGATTTTGTCGGCCATCTTCGGGTTCCTCCTAACATGAAAGCATCTCTGCAGTATTTTTGGGGAACCTGACAGAAACAGAACAATCCTCCAAATATTAGTTTTTTTTTCTGAATGACTGTTTTTCTTTGGAGCGTTTAGTAAAAGTCTGAAGGTTAGATTTGGTTTTATTTTGCATTAAAGGCTTATTTTCACTCATCACTTGTTCAGGACTCGTTTCTAAATGTTTCGGACTTTGGTGACATTATTTTCAGGCTGCTGCTTCCTCGCAGTTCTTCTGTGGCTTTAACTTGTTGGCCATCTTTGTTTACTCTAGAATCTGGTTTCTGTCCGCCTAAGGAGACTTGTTTGTGGACTTCATGAGTCCTTCCAAAGACCTGTTCTGAGCTGCGGTTCTCCAGCCGGTTCTCTGATAAAGTCTGGACCTGCTGTCCTTCAGACTCTGGACTCGTTGGGTTTTTGAGCTCAGTGTTCTATCTTAACCAGGTCCACCTTAAATCCACCCAGACCTGCAGGTGAAATAAAGGTGGAATAAAGAAATAAAATAAAGGTGGACTGAATGTTGGTTCATTTCTAAACTTTATCCTGACTTGTGTTTATGGATCTGAAGTCGGTTTAATGATGGATTTGGGGCCGCAGCCTCTCTGTGGGAGCTGCTCTCCCGACATCTCTAATCCCTGGAACCGAGCGAGGATCATGACCCCCCCCCCTCCCCC
>NC_051440.1:26561393-26563431 GCF_001649575.2 Kryptolebias marmoratus | reverse complement strand
CCTCCGCCCCCACCCGCACCACTTGGCCATATGTCCAATAGAGCTGCTTTCTCCAGCTATCATTTATTTAACGTCCCTCCATTCAGGCCTTTTTGTGTTGGGATAATCGCTGCTTTTCTCAGAAACGATGAAGAGCGATCCTACGTGATCAACTGCGTTTTTACATCTTTATCTCCTGAAGTGAGTTTTGTTAAACATTTAACCACAGTTCCAAAGTTTTAGCTGCTAATCCGTCCATCTGTTGCTGTTTTTCTTCCAAACATCACCGATCAGCTGATTGAGGCTTCAAACATTCCTGCAGGACATGGAAAACCACCTGGGAATGTTTAACGTCACTTTATCTGATTTCATTAAATTCACAATAATTAAACTGAAACTTCTAAAGTAACTCACTCAGTCCTCACCGCCTCCTGGACTCACGTCTGTGTGGTTCTGTTCTCGAGTTCAAGTCTGACACCTTCGCTCTGTGGACACAACCTGGAGACACCCAGAGACACCTGTAAACAACCTGAAGACACCTGGAAACAACCTGGAGACACTTAGAAACAACATGTAGACACCTGGAAACAACCTGAAGACACCTGGAGACACCTGGAAACAACCTGGAGACACTTAGAAACAACCCGTAGACACCTGGAAACAACCTGGAGACACTTAGAAACAACCTGTAGACACCTGGAAACAACCCTGAGACACTCAGAGACCCCCGGAGTAACCCAGAGACACCCGGAGACACAGTTGGACCAGTTCTGACCTGAACCCATCTCCTGGGTTCAGCTCTTTCAGTCTGTGGGTGGTGGTCTTTGGACCGGTTCTGACCCGCCTGAGGAAACACTTGTTTGTGATAACTGATTCAGTGACAGCGTGACTCCAGCAGGTTTCTCAGATATCAGAGTCACGTGCAGAAAGCTCAGATTCTTGGTTCTGAAAGCAGAATGCCGTGGGAGGGACACCCCCCCGGCTCAGGACTGATGGAGGTTTTGATGGAGGTTTTGATGGAGGTCCCTCTAAGCCACGCCGGGTCGGCTGATTATCCCCTGAAGAGCCGAAGCACTTTGAAGCTCCACATTCATCCTCCGCCGCTGCTTCTGTCCCGCTCTCAGGAGGAGGAGGGAATGTCTTTCTGTCTCATTGCATTTAATGGCTCTTATTGTGAAAGGATGGGGACTGTGAAGGAGGCAGAGGACAAGTGGCTCAGGACGGGATGTGAGAGGCTCCTTCTGGAGGTTTTAATTAAACCGAACAGAGGAGTTCTCGTCTCGTCCTCACAGCTCCGAGCTGGAAGGCTGTTTACAGATAAACCCATTAAGAGTCCTCGTTAATCAATTAACTCATTCATGACTAACCAAAAGACTAATTAACTCCTGGCTGAAAGGCCAGGGAGCTCAGAGACGGAGACATTTTCTGTCCTTCAGGCTCTGGAAGATTGATTTTATTTATTAACACACCAGCATTTATTATTATTATTATTATTATTATTATTATTATTATTATTATTATTATATATACAGTTAGTGTTAATCAGAAATAAACTGATAAAGTTTCCAGTTAGTTTATTTGTTTATTAACATTTTATAAAATGTGTTTTTTAATTATTGTTTTATTTTGTTCATTTCTGAAATGTTTTTGTTTAATAATTCCTAAAGTATGTAGCTGTTTTTTTCTTAAATTAGTTTTATTAATATCTGGTTTAAAAAATGTTTTTATTAAAACATTTTTATTTAAGTTTTCTGAAAATGTTTTTAAACGTCAAAAAACTATTTTCATTGTTTTTTTTTATCTGTTTTTGTTTTTGTAAATATTTGCTCATTCAGTTTTGTTTCCTAAATTATTTTATTATAATATTTATGCTTTTTATTTTGTTTTTAGCTGTTTTTAAACGTGGATATATTTAGTTCATGTTTTAGGTTTTGTTGTTTTTATCTGAATGCTTTCCTGTCTGTCTGTTTCGTTAGAAGTGCAGCAGAAGGAGGAGAGTTCAGAAAGATTTGATAAAAGAAGCAGTGAAGCCGAAAAGGACCTGCTGCTTCTACCTGAG
>NC_051440.1:26559792-26560635 GCF_001649575.2 Kryptolebias marmoratus | reverse complement strand
TCATCGTTCAGAGGGGGGGGTTAGTTCATCGTTCGGGGCAGTTACTCATTAAAATTAACCTGAAATTAAAAATCAGCCGCTTCAGATTTAAAAGGTTTTTTTTTGCTCAAGAAAGTTTCATCATTTTCAGAAATATTTAGTTCAGTCTGTGAACTTCTTCAGTTTAATATTCAATAAACTTTTTTATTTAAAATTAATTTTACTTTAAAGCTGATTCCCTCCATCAGAGCGCTGCTTCAAGGACCGTCGGAAACTTCAGTGCTGCGGCTCGGTGTCAGAGTTCTCAGATGCCACACAGACCTGTTATGAAAGGAGCAAAATACAGACATTTCACACACTCACACACTCACACACACACATGCACACACACACTCAGCAGTTTCTCAGCTCATTAAGCACACGGCGGCAGAGAGAATCAGGTTTTGTCTGGACGGTGCGAGCTCATCAGGATCTAATTACCTTTAGTGGTTATTCAGCTGAGCAGAGAGGGAGGAAGAGGAAGGAAGGAGGAAGAACGCTCCTCATCTGAACCGGAACAAAAAAACATTTAAGGCGTGAATTTTAAATTTACAACCTTTTGATTTTAGAACAGTAAAAACACTTCAGTTTCTCTGAAACTAGCTGGTATTTAAGAAGAATTAAGAATAAAATAAAATTATTAAAATTTATAACAACTAATTATTTAGAGCAACAGCTCTAATGTTGTTTGCTGATGTTTGTTTTTCAAATGTGTGGGAAAAAGATCTAAACCCGGTCCAGTTGGAGCTCTAAACCCGGTCCAGTTGGAGCTCTAAACCCGGTCCTGTTGGAGCTCTAAACCCGGTCCTGTTGGAGCTCTAAACC
>NC_051440.1:26525371-26557799 GCF_001649575.2 Kryptolebias marmoratus | reverse complement strand
GGTCCTGTTGGAGCTCTAAACCCTGTCCTGTTGGAGCTCTAAACCCTGTCCTGTTGGAGCTCTAAACCCGGTCCTGTTTGGTGTTTCTGTCTCCTTCCACCCAGAGTGTCTCTCTGCTGGAGGACTGATGGGTTCCTCTCAGAGGTCAGAGGTCACACACCCTGACTCTCATTGACTTCCATTGGATCTGACCTCAGGTTCTCTTCATATCTCCTCCACCGTGGAACCATCAGAACCTTCTACTTCCGGGACTAGAAGGTCTGAGGCTTACATTTTAGTCCGTTTCTGTCTGCCTGTCTGATGAAGAGTGCTGCTGTAGAAAAGCTTTGGAATCACCATGGCAACCAGTGAACTCCTCTGAATCTGCAGGTTCTTTTATTCCCCATAAATCCTGCAGAACTTCAGATTTAACATCAGACAAACCTAAAGGGCAAACAGGAAGTGCTTTTGACCTGGAGTTTCAAAATAAAGCCTGGTTCTGTGAGAGTTTAGATGGTTACCTGTTGGACTTTGAGCCCAGAGCAGCTGCAGACACAGCGAGGTGTAAAATAAATTCATGCGTGCAGAGCAGGAGGCAGCTTCACCTTCCTGTCTTCAGCTGGTGCGATTCCACGCTGCGGGGACGGGGGTCCGAGTCTTTTGTCCCGGCGTGGTAAACGGGTTACAGAGTGAGTCCGGAGGCAGCAGTGTGTGTCCTGGTCAGTGTGCACGGATAAAGGAGTCCATATGGTACCGGTCAGTCCGCTGCAGCGCACAGCGAGGAGGGACGGCCGCCTGCCAATCAAACAGGGAGCCAATACACAATGAGAGGGAGGACACGCACAGGGACACACACAGAGACAGAGAGAGACACATACAGAGACAGAGACACACACACAGAGACACACACAGAGACAGAGAGAGACACACGCACAGGGACACAGAGACAGAGAGAGACACGTACAGAGACACACACAGGGACACACACAGAGACAGAGAGACACACACAGAGACACACACACAGAGACACACAGAGACAGAGAGAGACACACACAGACACACACACAGTTCATAGACTTCCATTCACTCCTGCAGTCCAACCAGAACACGTCTGACTCTAAACTACAGTTCACACCTTAGTCCCTAAACTGACCTCTGACCTGCAGACGGTTCCGACTGGGTTTGGACCGGGCTCGGACCGGGTTCGGACCGTGTTCAGACCAGGTTCAGACCAGGTTCAGACCGAGCTTTGGGCCATCAGATTCTGATTTTACTTCCTGAACTTCAGGCAGCAACACGTCCCTAAAACCTGAGACTCAATAAAGTTTTTTCTTCTAACGACGAGGATCGGACCAACAAGACCCAAATCAGACCATGACAGAACCAGGTTTTTGGACCTGCTGCCTTCATAGAGCAGCACCAGAGCATGATACTACCACCACCATGCTTCACAGGAGGATCTAGGTTCTTGTTGTGGTTGAGTTGGTTTTTGTCTCATCTGACCAGATATATTTTACCGGTTCTCTGAATCAGTTTAATCTCTCGGACCAGTTGGGCCCCTGGTCCTGGTCCTGGTTCTGGTCCTGGTTCATTTCTTCATCTTCTCGTCTGCAGTCTCATCACTTCCTGTCGGAGCTGTTTGCTTTTAAAAAGAAGAGAAACGTCTCCCCTGTGGTCCTAAAACCTGAAAACAAATGAGTGAAAATGAGTTTTATTTCAGATTCCTCTCAGAGGGAGATCCTGGACCTGGGAGATCCTGGCGTTGGGAGATCCTGGCATTGGGAGATCCTGGACTTGGGAGATCCTGGCGTTGGGAGATCCTGGCGTTGGGAGATCCTGGCGTTGGGAGATCCTGGACTTGGGAGATCCTGGACTTGGGAGATCCTGGACTTGGGAGATCCCGGACCCGGGGCACTCGCCTCCTGGTTTCATTAAAGCCCTTCAGCTCCGCGGCTCAGAGACGCTCGGATAACGAAGCCTTTCTTCTCACGCAGGGGTTCAGCCCTTCGGCTTCTCTGCGAAGCTTTTGGCACATTTGATCAGGAGATTAGAAAAATAAAAATTGTTAGAAGAGGAGGAAGAAAAGCGGCTTTGCGGGTGTTTAGACTGTGAGTCGGGGGTCGAGGCCTTCAAGTGCTCCTTCAGAACCGCTGCTTTTCTCTTCAAAGCTGCAGATGAACCTGCATGATGTCACCTGAAAAGCACTCGCTCAGAACCAGCAGGTCCACGACCCGGCTCCGGGGTCAATCAGAACTGCAGCCCTTCAGAGTCGCTCAGAGAGAGAAACTGGGTTTACTGAAGCTAAAAATCAAATAAGAACAGAGGGAAGGATCTGAAGTCCTGAAATATCAGTAAATAAAGATCCTAACACCTGATTGATTTAAGGAGCAGAAAGTTTAAATGTCTGACAGAAGATCCTGGAGGACAAACTTTAAAACAACTAGTGGTTTGTGATGAGCGCCACCTGGTGGAGGAGCTGTGAGCTGCAGCCAGCCTGGGTCTCAGCTGCCGGCCCGGTTTCAGCCCAGACGGGTTTCCAGCAGAAAGTTCAGATCCAGAGTCAAACATTCACCATAAATAAAAGAACCACAGCCGTTAACGTCCAAATTCTAATAAAGTTTTTTGTTTGGGAGGAGTTGGATCCTCCTGTTCTCCTCATCGTCACGGACAACCAGGTGATGAAGACTCTTCATCAGAGAGAACCCTTCACGGGTCAGAACCAGCTCAGTTCTGCTTTAATGGAACCGTCCCAATGTTCTGGAACAGGATCTTATAAGTAATCAGTATCTCACCTGTTGTAGATAAAGGACTGATGAGCTCATGGCTAGTCCAAATAGAACCAAAGTGAATCACAGCCATCTTTAATTATTTTACGTCATTCCTGCAGGAAGTGCTACAGCTAGCTGCCACTTCCAAAAGAGCTGAACTGTTCCTTTAACAACCAAAGTTTATCAGTTTTCTGGACTTTTAAAGGTTCTGGTTCTGAGGAAACAGAACTTCGATGTTAAACATCAACAAAACATTTAAAACTTTGATCTTTGAGTTTTTATTTGTTTCCAAATTAGATTGTTTAAAAAAAACAAAAACAAACTATCTCCATTTTCCCACAGATTATACAAGAAAACGACGTTTGGATTAAAAAACAAAAACAAGTTTCACTCAAACAAACATTCAGTTAGAGAACAGATGGAGCCGCCGCCGCCATCATCATCATCGTCCTCATCTTCAGCAGAGAACATGAAATTAAACTACACTTTTATTAAAGCCAACTTTATTTACACAGGAAAATAAAAACCGTCACTGACTTCATGCCATGCTCTTCACCGGAGACCCGGAGACGCCGCCCAGGGAGGGAGGGGTGGGGGCGGAGCCACCCCCACCCCGGGAGGGAGGGGCTGGGCGTCAGCTCCGTGCTCCTGCTGCTAAACGAACGAGGTGACGTGTTAACGAGGACTTTAAATACAGTATTTACAGGCCGTGAACTACCGAGGAGATTACCGGGAACTCAGGACAACATGGCGTCTCTGGTGTTAGTTCCTGTTAGTTCGAGCGCTGCGACAGAAACACGTGTGCTTCCTCTGACACCTTCTGAAGGAGGTTAAAGTTGACATGAAGAACAGCTGAGGGAGGATTAATGAGAAGCTACAACAGTGTTGGACCACAGGGGGCGCTACGACGTCACAGAAGAACCACGGCGCTTCCTGACGCTTGCTCTTCCTGCCGGACGCCATCAGAGGAGGTTAAATACGTCGTGTCGAACACCTGATGGACAGAAACACCGGGGCGGGTTCTACGAGGGGGGGGTTGGTTTCTAACAGACAGACAGGCACGGTGGGCGGAGTCAGAGGCGGAGCTGCTGCTGCTTCACTGCCGGTTGCTCTTTATCCGCTCCAGACGTTTCTTCAGGTCGTCCAGGTTGGCGGGGGCGGAGCGGCCGTGGGTCGGGGAGTTGGCGTGCGCGTTGTGCTCCTGCTGGTAGAGCTCGCGGGACTCTTTGAGCTGCGACAGCTTGCTGTGGAGCATGTCCGTGGACGACGCCACCGGCGGCTTGGAGGACAGCAGCGAGGAGATGGCCGGGCGCTGAGGAGGCTCGTCCTCGTTCCCGCCGACGCCCTGCTGCTGTGGGAGGGATGAGACGACGACATGGTGAGAAAAACGGCTCGTTTCCTTTCAGATTCCTGGACGTAAAAAACTCTTAAAGGAATTCATAAATAACTGACTAAATGTTCAAAGTGAAAACTAAATGAGACGTAATTCAGGGACTTTGACCAATAAAAATCATTTGCAGTAATTTAGGGAAACGTTCCAAAATCAAATCCAGTGTCATTATAAGAAAAAACGGGTTTTATTACAGCGCCACCCTCAGGCCGGGCAGAGGTACTGCAGCCTCCAGGTGTTTGATGGCAGCAGCCATCTTTATGGGAGGAGTTTCAGAACATTAAAGGAACAAGGAAACTGACCCTGGACGTGTTCTCCAGGCCCTGCCTCTGTCGGAGGATCTTCAGCCTCTCGTAGTAAACGGCCGGTTTCAGCTCGTCGTTGTTGCTGCTCAGACTGGAGTCCACGCCGTGCTGCGGGATCACTGCACACACACACACACAGTGAGAACACACACTCCCGGGGGAACGCAGCACACGGTACAGAGGTTCTGGTCGGACCTGAGGAGCTCTGGATCCGGGTTTTGCCCTCCCTCTCAGACTCGATCATGCGGAGGCCTCGCTCCACGTAGCTCTGGAAGAACTGCGAGGTGTTTTTGAGGAACGGCTCCAGATCTGCGTCAGAATACTTCTGTTTGTACTCGTAGAGCTCCATCAGACCCTGAGAAGGAGAGCAGCAGAACCTCAGAACACGTCACGGGTTCTGTCTGAAAGAAAGGAAGACGGAACAGACCTCTTTAGTGTTCTCTTTGGAGCCGATCTTCTTAAAGATCTCAGACAGAACGTCGCTGACCTTCGCCTTTGACATGTGATCGTCCTGAAAAACACGATGATTCAACATTTTTACTTCATGAAGAACTTCAACTTTAGCTGAAGAAGATTAATTTGTTCAGCTTGTTGTTTAAATCTGCAGATTATTTTTCATGAAGATGAAGATTTTTCATAAATTTTATTAAATCAACCGCCGCCCTGAAAGCCAAGCTCATCATGTCTCTGTCCATCTGTTAGCAAAATATCTATGAACCCCTGGACAGACGTTAATAAACTCACTGAACGTCTGCAGCTGAGCAACTTTTGGAGTGAGCCTGATTTAAGATGGCCGCCACACCAAATGGCTCTCAGATATTCAGGTAAAATTTGGCGTCGTCTCCGGACCTGCGAGCGGCTCGTGGGACGACAGCACGAAAGGCGGCGGGCGATATGCATTCCTCGGACGCTCACCGTGCGCAGGCCGCCCTTCTCGTTGCCCCGGTCGCTCTTGGACCCCGACAGGTTCCCGTACTGTTTGACGACCCGCCTCAGGTAGGGCTCCAGCTCGGACTCGTTCCTGTTCTCGATCATTGACAGGTGATCCAGGATCTGCTCATAAACACAAAGGGTTAAATAAAATGACCCTGGAAGTTTCACACACAAACACCAGCAGCCAACTCCAGGAGGCACCACTAGGGGGCAGTGTAACATTTATCAGACAGTAACATTTTGAACAAATTTTGACGTTTAAGTTTGTTCAAGCTGAGCTAAAACAGTAAGTTAGCGATTAGCCACATGCTAACGACAGGACGGCGTTTCTCCGAGCGCTACCTTGGCTCCGGTCAGCTTGCACAGAGTGTGTAACAGCGTCTTCAGGGTCCGGTGAGGGACGTCGGTCTTCAGCTGCTTCAGTTTCTCTTTGGGGAAAACCTTCATGAAGTTGTGGACGTCCAGCAGGATCCGGTCCAGGTTGATGCTGTTGATGGTTTCTGGGAGGAGGCGGATCATCCTCCACAGACACTGAGGAGGCGGGAACACGGGTCAGACCAAGAGGCTCGGCAGCTCGGCCCGGCCGGCGTCGGGTCGCGGCGCTTACCTTCATGATGAGCTCGGAGAAGGTGGAGGACACCACGGTGGAGATCAGAGTGTCCTGCAGCAGCTCGAGCAGAGCGCTGCAGCAGCAGGAAGGAAGAAAGTCACAGGTTTAAAACCGTCAGACACACTGCAGGGCTTCACTTCCTGTCTGCTTCTACAGACCTGATCATGTTGGTCTGGTCCGAGTGTTCCAGGACTCGGATCACCAGCAGGTTGACCGACCGGATGACCTGCGTCCCATCCTCCACGTCCTCCACCCTGCTGTCCAGCATCAGCGTGATCAGGCCGTGCATCAGGTCCTTCAGGACGCCCACCGACGCCTCCTTGGCCAGAGGCTCCACGGAGAAGAGCTGATGGGAAGATGAGCTGTTAGAGTCCGACCGGCGGTGGGCGGAGCTTCAGAGCACGGCGGTTACTCACAGACAGCATGTTCCCGATGATGCAGCTGTACAGTTTGATGACGTCCCTCTTGTCCACGCGGTCGTGAGCCAGGTACCTGCTGTTGATGAGCCTCAGCTGCATGATGGTGGCGATGAGCAGCTGGTCGATGTGTCCCGACATGACGTCCGCCTTGTCCTCCTGTCGCAGGACCTCGTCGATCTGCGGACGACAGACATCCAGTAACTGAGAACCTCTTCAGTGTTCTGACATCGGCCCGGCGTGTGAGCCGTACCTGAGCCAGCGCCTGGATGCTGGTGCTGATGTCACCACTCGCCACCTGAGAGATGACGAAGTTGATGGTGGAGGCCGTGCTGTTGTGGAGGTCGTCGAAATGTGGCGACACGGAGCGAATCCTGCGAGCAGACATGAGATCAGTAAATCTATTTCCACGTGTTTGGGTCTCAGCTGAAGGCGGCGGCTTTACTTCGGCTCGGGGATCATGATGGGCTCCAGCAGCTCGTCCAGCTTGTGTTGGACCAGGTCCGGCAGCTCGCTCACGCGGCTCTGGTCCCGCTCGATCATGTCCAGGTCCAACTGGAACTCCTTGGGGATGGACGGGTGGGACGGCTCGTTGTGCTGAGCGTTCTGACGGGAATGGCTGGAGGAGAGCGGAGGGAGAAAATCAGCGCCGTGTTTTCTGGATCGGTGCCGTTTCCGCTCCAGTCCGGACCTCAAACTGCTGAGAACGACTTTAACTGGAGACGTTTAATGTTTCAGTGATGCTGGTCTGAACTGGAGCAGATCTGCACTGATCGTACAACATCAGGTTTAAAAAGAGGGAGGAGTCACAGAGACACGAAACACAGAGTGCCGTGCTCGAGCTGAACGAACTGCACAAAAACAGATAAATTCTCCGTGTTGATCTGTGTCTCAGACAGAGACAACCCAAACCTTTCAGACAGATGATTCAGTAACATCAGAAAAAGACGATCCTGTGTTTAATTCACCTCAGAAGTCAGAACTGGAACACGGTTCAGGACGGTGTGGCGTTAAAGTCTGATAGAATTATTATCAGGAAACAAGCATAAAATAAAAAGTGTCCCAACATGTTTACCACGACCCGTTCACACCTGGCGCCTGATAGTTTTAATGAACCGTTTATCAGATTTAGTCTCAATAAAACATCCATTTTCATGAGACTTTAACCACAGCTGATTACAGAACATTCATTTAATGTTTGTTCTGATTGTTTTTGAGCCCACGGTGGTCAATCAGGACAGTCTGAGCAGCGTCATTTAATTAAATGAATATAAACTCAGACAGCTGTGGAGGACTTTTATGGCTCTTTTTACTTCATTTCTCTCAAATCGTGTCTGTGGGGCTTTTAGAGACGTGTTGATGTTTTTACAGAAACTTCAGACGACCTTCTGTCTCCACCTGTACTGCCAGGTGTGAACGCTCCCAATCAGAGCTGACCCAGCGCCAGGTCTGAACAGGGCCAGGAGGTCTGATCGTAACAAAAAACAATGACTGTCTCATTTATAACCTCACAGCTAAAAGACACCAAGCAGGGGACAGTGAAGCTGAGGAAGAGGAGGCAGGAACAGCTGCTTCACAGCACGACTAAAGCTCACAGCAGGTTTCTGATCGTTAGCGTCATGAAAGATGAGCGTTAGGATGAATTCAGAGGAGGTGTACTCACATCCTATACGTGCGATACATTATTCTGCTCCAGAAAGGAAGGCAGGCAGAGCAGAGAGAGGAAGAGGAGGAGGAGATCACACAGGACAGGAAGATGAAGGGTTAAGAAAGAGACAAACAGCCAATCAGAGCAGCAGGTTGGTTTCACAGCCTCTTTACTAAACGAGCGCCTGTGAGAGCAACCCGACATGCAACGACTCAGAAATCAGGAGGAAAACGACACATTAGTCAAAATGAATCTGAAGTAAAAGGGAGGAAGAGGCACCGTGCAGCTGGAACAGCTGGATCTGAGCCGAGAGATCCAGAAATTAAACAAAAAAAAAAAAAACACAAACCTTAGAAACCTGCTATTACAGAAACAATTTACTTCTATTTTAATCAAAAATTTTAACATTTTCTGTTTCAAATAATCATTTAATTAAATTTAAGGAGAGCCAAAAACAAGTTTTCTTTTTTAAAACTGAAGGTCATATTGGACAATGTCTAATAAAATAAGTAACAATAACTTTTAAACCAGAAAAACTATTTAAATTTTCTTTGTGTCAAAAAGTTCTTTCAGGTTGAGAACATTAAGGTTAAACGTTTTAAACAAACTTGAAGCTGTTTTATGGTTTTAAACAGACAAATAAAGACGGGCCAACACGTTTGGGTTGTGCGGCCATCTTGTCTCAGACACAATGAAAGTCAAACTGATTTATAGACTTTAGTTTAAAATCAGTCAGAAACAAATGAAATGACTGATTTTAAACATCCAGCCTCCTCTGTCCTCTGAGATTAAAATTTATCATTTATCCATCAGGGAAACCCAGACCTGGATCCTGGGGGGGGCGGTCCCAGACCAGAGAGGATAAATAATCCCTCCAGAGTTCTGGTTCTGACCCGGGTCTCCTCCCTGAGGGACAGGAGGTGTTCAGGAGTCTGAACCTCCTCAGCTGACTCCTTCCATGAGGAGGAGCAGCTTCACTCCGAGTCGTGTTGCATCGATCCATCCATCTGTAAAACTAATAAATACTTCAAAGTACTGCAGTACTTTACCTGTAAATTACTGTCTGCAGCTGCAGAAATACTTGCATTAAATGTTTAAATTAACTGTGTGATCTTCATTTTTAGTTTTAAAGCGTTTCCAGATAAAAATCACAGAAAGTTGAGGTTCTGTGGTTCTGAGGTTCTGTGAGGTTCTGCACAGCAGCCATGGTTCCTCCAACATGTTGCTAAATTTAAATCTAGTTAATCTCTTGAAACAAAGAGGAGAACCTGAGTGATGCTGATAAAAACTTAAATACGTTTTAAGTTTTTAAACTCAAGGCTTCAGTGTTTTTAAAAGATCAAAGTAAAAATTAAATACTTTCAAGCTGACAAGTTAATATTTCACAGTAAAACAAACATGATTAAAATGAATAAATTAAAGGTCTTCGTGGTGTCTCCGGGACCTACTTGAGCTTGTTGGGGTCTTCCTGCGCCGGCTTTCGGAGGAAGGTGGCGTTGGGGTTTGTCGGGTGTTCTCGCTGAGTTTTCTCCGCGGCGTTCTGTTTGGCCGGCGCCGCCGCGTGCGTCTTCTTCGCCGACCGTTTGATTCTCTCCTCCAACATGCTCATGTCCTTCTCCGACAGCTGGAGACATGAGACATGAGTGAGACGTTCTGGCTCCAGGTTTCGCCTCCAATCGTTGAGACATTTCTGTTTCTTACGTTTCCGATCAGTTTGTAGACCTGGTCCCCGCAGACGTTGTAGACGGCCACCACCGTGTTCAGGGCGGCGTTGCGGACAGACGTGTCCCTGTCCCCGATGTGGACGGCGATCTCCTTCAGAGATTTGGCGGGAGTCGGCTGGCAGACGTTCACGCCGTAACCTTCGATCAAACAGCCCAATTCCTCCAGACACTCTGAGCAGAACAGCAAAACACACCAAACAACTCGCCTTAAAGCTTTCCGTCCAAACAGAAAGACTGGACTGAAATCAGATCCATTTTAAAGAATAAAAGCTGGAAAAGCCAAACGTGTCGGGTTTGACCCACCGGCTCTCTGTTTGGAGTTCTTGGACTTGGTTCCCTCCATGAGGAAAGGGAAGAGCTTGGACGCAGGATAAACTTTACACAGCATGGTGAGGATGGCCCGGACATCTTTACGAACAACATCCTTCGATTCTCCAACCTGAAGGCAAACAGGACACTGAGACGCTGATCCTTTCAGAATAAAAGCCTCAGCAGCAGAGCGTGACGTGGGCACACCTTCAGTATGAGGTACGGGACGAAGGAGTTGGCTTCGTACTCCGTCAGGTGGTAGTTCTCCCTGTTGAGCATGGCGAAGAGCAGCTTCAGGTACTCCAGAACCTTCATCAGGACCGTGGTGTTGGTGTCGAAGAACCGGAAGGTGAACCACTTCAGGATCAGGTCCAAACAGCTGATGGTGGCGTCGCTCTCGCTCTCCAACCGCTGTGAAACACACAGAGCGTCACTGAGTCCAGATTCCTCCTGAAGAACCCGGGTCAGACCTGCAGGAACCGGACCGCCGGCCTCGTACCTCCATCATGACTCCGATGGCCTTCACGTGTCTCTGGAAGTCGAAGTGAAACAGCTCGTCCTGCAGCCACTTCGCAAAGCAGGTGGACATCTGGGTTTTCAGCTGCTCCACGTATTCGTCCCGAGGGGTGATGAAGTTCCACTTCAGAATCTGAAACGGGTCGGAATCAGCCGAGCAGAGCCGGGAATAAACACGGACATCGGTTCGAGTTTAACGCATGCTGTGATTCTTTAATGCTCCTCAGATGGAAGGGGAGTCATTTAAACACATCAAAGGTCGAGTGAATGCCTATCACCCGCCGATCATTTTTTGTTGTTTCAGCCGTGTCTGAGGAGGACTCTCAGCTACGACCACACCATCTGTGAAACTGAGTTAAAGCCACTTCTGTTTGCTGTGGCGGCCATCTTGAATGAGGTTGACTGCAGACATTTACATTTCTCCATCTGTTGGAGTTTCAGGAAGTATTCAGTGACTGCTCTGCCTCGCTACATGTGAAACCTCCAGATTCAAAGATTCAGACCCCTGAGACATCTGAAACATCAGGACACCGTCCTCCCTGGTCCTCAGGGGGGACGCTGGATGCTGATCTGGACCATCAGATACCTTCAGCTGCTTCTCCTCCTTGATCCTCTGCTCCTTGGCGTTGGGGATGAGGATAAAGATGGGCCCAGACTTATCCTCCTCATCCTTCTGGCCTTTAGCTCCAGGCTTCTTACCAGCTGGCCCCTGAGACAGAAGACAACATGAGTGACCTGAGGACACCATCTTCAGCCGTGTGTTTTAATGAGGTGAGTTTGGAAATGAAAGCAGATGTTAAAGTTTCAGAGCAGATCTGATCTCAGGTCAGTTAGAAGCACACAGCGGAGGGATCATGTGATCACTCCAAGGCTGGATTAGTGACTGTAGAGGATTAGAGAAGCTGGACAGAGGTTAACATCTGTCCAGCTGACGGGTGTCCACTGCAGAACAAGCAGGAAGAGGTTCAGGACAGAGTTTGACCAGGAGGACACCTGTTGGACATCTACCTGTTGACTGCCAGCAGCAGCCTTCCCTTTACTGGGAGGCTTTTTACTACCATTACTCTCCTTATCCTTGGGGGCAGGATCCTCAGGAGGGGAGGGAGGCTGGGTGAGTAGAAATAAACATCACATTTATGAAACAACTCAACACGTGATGCAGGAGAAAAAATAAAAAATAAAACTCTAAAAACGACCTGCTTCAAACTGACAGACATGAAACCTTCAGGTCTGGATGAGACGTACCTTCTTAGCCGCTCCTCCTCCTCCTCGGACTTTCTTTGGTTCAGATTTACTGTCACTGAAATCCTCGCTGGCTGCTGCAGATCTGGAGGCTGCAGAAAACAAAATATATCCAATAAATTATCTATAAAACGAACCTCAAATAAATCCACCGATGGCATCATCTGCTGGCCTTCCTTCCACCTCTCTGCTGTGGATCAGAACCAGAGCCTTTCCCACCCGGCTGGTTGGAATCAGGTTTATAACCATCCATTCTGTTTGATACACAGTTTAAATATTTCCTCTGCTTGTGTTCGTTTCTTTCTGAACCCACCTGATGGAGCTCTGCTTGGCTCGGCAGAACCTTTTCCTCCTCCTGATTTGGCCAGCACCGCAGGTTTAGCTGGCATCACTGCTCTGGCCTTTTCCAACATGGCGACCACCTGATCCTTGGAGGCGGGCTGAGGGAACCATGAGGACAGAAACGCATGAAATCTCATCCCAACAACTCGGACCCAGGTACTGAAAAGGTCCGGTTTGGGTTCTGTACCTTGAGTTTGCCCGTGGCTTTGATCATCTTGTCGTATCCCAGATGCATCATGAAGGTGGGCAGGGCGTCCTGAGCCTTCTTCCGCACGTCAGCGTTTCTGTCCTCCAGGCAGGTGAAGAGCAGAGGGACGCACAGCATCAGATCCCCGGGGACGGTCCTCAGGGTGGGCAGCTTCTCCGACAGCCAGCCGAACACCTGAGACATGAAGAAGAGTCAGAGTCTTCATCACCTGGACTCAGATTCTTCTCCTTCACAGCACCCAGAAGAAACACACCTCCTGTCTCAGGAAGGGGTTCTCCCTCTTCAGCTCCTCAGACAGATCTTCTCCCTCCAACCAGTCCTTCATCCCCGTCTGCTCCACCCACGCCTGCAGTGTCACCATGGCAGCCGTCCTTAAGTTGGGCTGCAGAAAGACACGGATAAACTCTTCAGTATTTATTCACGGACTTCAACGAACCTCCTCAGAAGGTCAGTTTGTGTTTCACCTTGCTGTCTCCCAGAACGGTGATGATGGGGAACCCCAGAGCTTTGACGTGTTGCTTGAGTCCGGGTCCCATGGCTGCAGCGAGCTGCTGCAGAATACTGAGAGTCTGCTGGACCTGCAGCGAAAACACAAAACTGTCAAATCTGCTCTGTGAATCCGGGGCCACCAGCCTGAATCAATAACTGAAAGTTTAGGTGTTTATATGGAACAGAACGGGTGTAGGGTTAGTTCCTGCAAGAAGAAAGAAATATCTGGAGTGCAACCTGAATTTTCTCTGTTAGCATCTAAAAGTGAAGTCAGTTTGGACAGACTGCAGAGCAGACACGCTTCCTACCAGGATTTTATTGGAGTCGCCCAGTCGTCCTTTCAAAGCCAGAGGAAGCTCTCCGATGTTGGCTGTGATGAATTTGGCCTCTGAGATGACAGCAGCAGTTTCATCCAGACCCTCTTTCCTGATCTTCCAGTTCTTGTCCCCGATTTTAGACACCAGGTCCGACGAGATCTTATCACTGAGAGGAAAGAAAAGAAACGGCTGAATATTTTACAGAAATACTGGAGACAGTAAATAAGTACCAGTAAAGAAGTAAAACCTTGTTTTACCTGATGTCCGTTCGGGGCAGTAAGTCCATGATGTCCTGCCCTCCTCCTCCTCCTCCTCCTCCATCTTCATCCTGCTCCTCTCCTTCATCTCCCTCCTCCTCTGCTGCCGCCTTCTTGGTGAATCTGGTTGGAGCTGGAGGAGACTGGCCCTGCATCTGCGGGGGACGAATAAAAACTTCATTTTCCTGGTCGTTGTCAGATGAAGTCTCCCGATCGTTCCGGGCGGTCGGGTACCTTTTCAAACTCGGCGTCGATCTGAGAGAGGAGCGCCGGCTTCTCGTCCTCAAAGAACATGCGCAGCGGCGCTCCCATGTAGAGGTGCATGACTCCCAGCAGGGTGATGGCGGCGGTTCGGACGGCCGGGTTTGTTGCTCCCAGAGCCGTCTTCACGTTGTTGATGAAGCCTTTCACATTGATGCTGCAGAGCAGAGAGGTCAAAGGTTAAATACCGCCAATTCATTTCCCAGAGAAAACAAGGACGCCACATTAAGGACCAGAATTTACCCGGCGAATCCAAACTCCTTCATGGCGTTGGCCAGCCAGTTGAGCGTCTCTGCCTGGTTCTTGGGGTTCTTCTGTGCGAACGCCATGGAGACGACCTGACACACCAACAGGGTTAATGCTGAGAATCATCAGCAGGCTCCGTTTTCTCAGATCTGATGGAGTCATTTCACCTGTTCTGCTGTCCACGGCAGCGAGCACGCCTCTCCGACCGCCGTCAGAGCTTCTTTGGCGTTCCCGCCACATTTAACGTCTCCGATCTTATCCACCAAACCGTCCAAAACCACCGAGGCCGACGTCTTCGAGAACTGTCCTCTCTGAGCAACAAGAGCTGCGATGTGAAGCTTCATCTGCATCACCTGCACAGGGTCACATGATCAGAGGTCAGAGTTCATCACAGATCCTCCGGTTCTGCCAGCACACCCCAGATCAGGTGTTTACCATGTGAGGATAAAGTTGCTCTGATCCAGCTGCTTTAAAGCATTTTTTCCTGGAGGCAGAGTTTCATCTGTGACTGAAGGTTTGATGGTTTTTACCTGGAAGTTTGTCTCCTTCCAGCCTGGTTTCTTGGCTAACATCCGGACTAAAGCCTGGCAGGGCATCACAGCTTTATCCATCGTCTCCACAGCCTACAGGCACAGACCCACACATTCATATTCCAGACCACAGCTGTTATCTGACGGAGGTTTCAGGCACTGAAGCTGGTCTTTACCCTCTGGAACTCCTCCATACTGGCCAGTCTCTCCTTCCAGTTGGCCGAGTCCAGCTGCTGCAGACAGGAAGCAGGAAGTACGCCCGCCGCCAGGTCCTCGCACGCCTCAGGCTGACAACGCCACAAAACATTCAGAATTATCACAAACTCAAACGATAAACTGGTCATCCAGTTTCATTTGGGGAAGAACAAACTCCAGGAGGTTTATTAAATCTCATCAGCGCTCCTGTTTCAGACAGGAAGTTGTTTCATCTTTGAGAAACATCATCAACTTTTATTATTTCTCATCTTTTCTGTTAAAGTTAACCACTGGAAATGATTGGCCCAGCACAGTTTTAATATTTTTCTGCTTACGGAGAGTTCGGTCTCTGCGACTTCTTTGCTGTCGGAGGTTTTCTTTGTCTTCCCTCCAGCTGAAGACGCTGCTTTGCCTTTTTTCGGAGGACCGGATGACGGCTGCAGAAACAGACAGAATCAGAGGATGGAAGACGCCACCAGGTTCTGTTCCATGAACCTCAGCTGGTCTGAATTAGAGGATACCTTGCTGGCTGCAGCAGTTTGGGTCTTCTTGGGTGGAGCAGAAGATCTGGACGGAGGTTCAGCAGCAGGAGCAGCTTTAGCTCCAGGTTTCTTTTCTGCTGCTCCTCCTGCAGCACCTTTCCTTCCTCCAGGGAGCTCCACTTTATCAGCACACTCCTTGATCTGTTCGCAGACAAATACCAGCTGTCAGCGGTTCAAACAAAAGCCTCCCAGGAGCTCCCGCTGCTTCACTCACCTTATCCAGTTTGAGTTTATCCAAATCAGCCAGAAACAGGTTCACAGCCTTCTCTCCCACCACCTTCATGGCCGTCCCCAGCGCTTCAAACGCAGCGTCTCGGACCTCCGGGGCCGAGTCGTTCACTTGCTTGATGAGCGCAGCACAGAAAGGCTTCAGGAGGCTCTTTGGCAGCGTGGCCTGGGTGCAGTGTCTGAAGGACCGGGCTAGAAACAGTGAGGCCTGCTGCTTAATGGAAGGGTTCTTATTGTCCATCACAGCCAGGATGTCCTCGGAGAGGTTCTGGAGAGTCGTCTGAGGAGAAAAACGCTCCATCAATCCATCAGATTTCAATTAGGAGACCATGTGAAGCACATTAGCAGCTGCAGAGGCAGGAGAGCGCTCCATAAATATCAGATTACAAACAGGAAGTGCATTAAGCTGAAGACACTGAAGGTCTGAACCTGCAGACCATCTTCACCACGGAACCAGATAATTACTGACTAATGAACTTTAATTTATTTGTTATTTAATGATGATAAACTGCTGTGAAAGTTAGATTAAAGCTAAATTATTTTTCAAAAAAAACCAACTGATTTTAACTCAGGCTTTTTAGAATAAAATGTCAATTTTCATTTTCCTACAACAAACAAGAGTCTGGAGCTTCAGCCTCATTTCTGGACGAACAGTTTGATTGTTTTTCTGTAAATTATTCTTTTAAGTGAATAAAACATGTCTGAAGATGTACTTACAGTAAGAAAAATGGCATCGATGGCCTCCTGCAGGGCCTGGACCACCTGAAGCTTCTTCTCCTTAAACTTCTCTAAAATAGTTGGAACCACCTAAGAAGACAGAGTTCTGTGAGGGAAGTGGTCCGATACCCGGTTCTGTTGGTTTAGATTTGGGTCAAGGATGAACCAGCTGTGGTTCTGCTGCGACTGAGAACACCGACCTGTCCTGCGTATGATCCAAACTTCTTCCTGAGGCCCGAGGCCAGCGCGGCCAGGCACTTGGCGGCCATCGACACCAGCATCACGTTGGCATCTTTCCCCACGACCTGAAACCCAAACCGGAGCAGAACCTTCGGAACCGTTTCACTGCGCTCAACAGTTTAGATGTTTTCATGTCGGTAACAATTATAAATAAATACTATCCTACCTGTTGTAGGACTGACAAATGTTAATGCCACCATTTTAACTCTTACACCTCCTTACATTCAGCAGAAATGAGTCTGCAGCAGGAAGTGACCCCTGGCTGCAGCAGGAAGTGTTACTGCAGCAGGAAGTGACTCCTGGCTGCACAGGAAGTGACCCCTGGCTGCAGCAGGAAGTGTTACTGCAGCAGGAAGTGTACAGTGCTGTGCTCAGACTAGTCAACCTGAGAATGTTTAACCAATCAGGAACAGAGGGAGGAGGTGGTTACCTTCTTCAGGGCTCGGACCAGGTCTCCGTAGTCTCCGTTCTCCAGTTTGGGGTTCTTGGTCAGAACCTCGACAGCTTCAAGAGCTTCTTTTCTCTCCTGCCACTTCTTCGCTTCCTGCAGAGACAAAACTCACTTCAGAGACAGAAGGTCTTTAAAGTCTTTTTGTCCTACATTTGTCAGATTAGTTTCTTCTTTATCCTGTTGTAAAAATAAACAAAGCAGAAAAAGTTAAAAAGCTTTAGTTTTTATAGTTTTAAATCACTTACAATCTTCTCGTAGAAGTCTTTGGGCATCTTGGACAGAATTTCCACAGGTTCCAGCAGATCATACGGATCCACAGCTGCCACTGCTTGCTCCTCATCCTCTCCTGGAGGAAGAAGAAGGCGTGACTGTGCGGTTTAAAAGCAGAACAACAGAACAGTGGGTGTGAAATCAGATCCAACCTACCATCAGACTGCTCTCCTCCTTGTGCTTGCTGCTGCTCAAACTTTGCCTTCAGGTCCTGCTGGGAGCGCAGGAACCTGCTCTGCTTTGGAGGCGATGAAGGCAGCTTCGTCCACTCCTCCTCCAGCTCCTTGAGCTGCAGAGATTTACCAGGATTAATCGACCGACTCGGAGCCGTTCGTACCTGTGACGATGATGATGATGATGATGAAGATCCCACCTGTACAGAGTTGATGTTCTGCAGCGGAGGTCTCAGAGCGTCTCGGATCCATCTGTAGATTTCCACAGCGAGCAGCTTGGCTTCGTCTCTCACGGCCTTCTCTCTGGACTCAAACTGTTTGGGTAAAACCTTCACCACCAGCTTCAACATCACTATTTTAGATCCAAACTCGCTGAGGGAACAAGAGAAAAATAAATCAATGTTCCTAATGAGCACAGGCCATCTTTGTCTGCTCCTCTCAGAGAGATCCATCAATTAGCAAAATTATTAGTTTAAAAATGTGATGAAAATAAGTTTTATTTGTTGCATTAAAAGCTGAGTTTCTCTGCTGATTATAAAATGTTTTTATTTAACAAAAAATAACAATAACTGCTTCACTTAAACAAACCTTAGAAGAACTACATTTAAGCTGGCTGTAGCAGCTGCTGCTGCATCTTAAGGTGCGAGAGACTTTTAACCTCTACTGTTTATCTGAAACTATATTTAAACTTAAATTAAAGTCATTCTCAATACTTGTGACTAAATTAAATTTCAGTCTTGATCCTAAATATAAATAAATCTGTTAAAACCCAAACAGCTGATTTTAAAAGTTCCAGTAGATCTAATTTTCCTTACAGAGGAAATGCTGTGGTTGGACTGTGCTGATTCAAAATAATAATTAAAATGAAGTTAAAAACGTTAAAATGATGATAAACAACCTGATGGGACATTTTTTAGAACGGACCTGAGGGCCTTCCTGAGCGTCTCAATGCACGCCACCACGATCTTCGGGTTCTTGTTGTCGAGTCCTTTCAGCAGCTCGTCCTGGACCACCTCGGCCTTCTCGATCTCCACGTACATCAGGCAGATGTCCGCGCCCAGCTCTTTGGCTCGGGCCTTCGGCTGGTTGAACACTTTGGTGACCACGCCCGACACCACCTCCCCCGCCGTCCTGCAGCAGAGGGAGACCCAGCCCGTCAGAACTCCAGAACCTCTGATCCAGTTAGGGAAGTTTGACCTTTGAACCCGAGCAGGTCCCTCTCCACGCTCCTGTTAACCTTTCATGAGACCAGGTGTCCTGAAGCAGATCTAATCAGGTTATTATAAGCTTGTCCTTTTCTCACAAATAAACGGTTCCATTTAATCACGTTCACTGATAAAAAATAATTTTGGGCCATTCTTGATTCTTAAGTACAAACTTTTACTGTAAACGTTCAGCAGAACGGACACAAAAGATGGAAAAAAGGAAAATTTCATGTTTTAGTAATGAGTTTATATTTTATTTTGTGACACTGACTCGAGGGAAAACGAAGAGCAGCGTTTGCTTTAAGGTTGGAGGTGACAATCTTCAGGCACCTCATGATCCAGATTCAGGGGGATGGATTTATACATTTCATGCTCAATAAAAAGTTCACAATAACGTGTCAAAAAAATAACCCATTGTTAATGACAGGCCGCTGACGAACAACGAGCATAGATGCTAACATTAAAAATGTCACAGGAAAGCTAATTATCACAATAAAGACGTAATAACTTCAGCTGCAGACGGATGTTCCTGTGAAAACACAGGAAGCGACGGGAACTCTGCTGAAATCAGCTGAGCAGATGAATAAAATCCTGTCTGGAGTCAGCGTTTCATCTAAAACCAGAGATTTTACCCCACTCCTCGTCTGGTTGCAGCACAGAGTTGTTTACGACTCATCTTACAACAAACTAACTACAGTACTGTGAAACCATCAGGATTCAGGCCTCATTTTCCTTCCAGACAGAATCAGAGATAGTTTTAGGCTTCTGTGCAGAAGAACAAAGAAGCTGGAGGCAGTTTGGCTGCAGACGCAGCTCCTGAGCGTTTGGTTCATTCAGTCGGTCGCCTGGAAACACTGCAGCAAGGAAACAGAGCCGCTCAGGGCTCGCCTGTACAGAGGCTGTTATCACAGAAACATGAACTAATCAAAGGACCAGTTCCTTGAAGGAATGCATATCACCCGCCCGAGTGATGAGAGTTACAGCCTCTTTGCTCAAACTCTGAAGAAACTTTATTTCTAAATCTGTAAATTTGACTCAGTTCAAATTATTTTTAGTTTCATTAAAATCTGCTCAGAGCTTCGTGAGATATTTTGCTAACAGACAAACACACCTGAGTAAAACACCATCACCTCTGCTTCAGCATGAGTGCCAACTTGTTGTTATTCCCGTTTTGTGCCCTCGTGGCCTGTAAAGTAAAAAGAACAAACCCACAGCTCCTGCTGCGGCTCAGACTTACTTCCCAGCCACGTGCGCGTTCTCGATGAAGACCAGAGCAGCTTCCAGGCCTTTGAGCTGAGCTACAGCGTTCGATTCAGTGACAAACTTCTTTATCAGGCCCAGGAACTTCCCCCACTCAGGACTCTTCTCATCCTGGATCCTCTGGAACAACTTCAGAGCTTCTTCATAGCCGTTCAGTCGGGCTTTCCACACCTGATGGGTACAAAGTTAGAGACATTAAAACTGTAAACAAGTGTGGTCTTTGTGTTTCTGGTAAATTAAACCCCCGTCAGATGGAGCGAGGGAACGTTTCTCCAGGAGCTGAGATCAGCTGCAGGAACTGGAACAACATCCCCACCCAGAACAAACATCATGAAGCCAGAGGGAAGGTTAACTTGTGGTTTGAAGATGCACAGATCAAAAAGGCCTTTTATGCAGCGGGGATTATGAGTCCGCTCCGGTTTCACTTTAACAACATTCACCAGAACAACTTAAAGTGCCCTCTGCGTGTTTCCATTAAGAAAGCAGGCAGCGAAGAGGAAACAGGCCATGCTGCTCGTTTTTCTCATTCAGTAAAATCAGTAGTAAAACTACCTTAATGAGGAAGTGTGATGGATGAGATTCAGGGAGAATCTTAACTCTTTATCTCAATGAAACAGAGCAGGTTCTCATTATAAATACGTTATTTTGAAAAACATCATTAAAATGAGTTTATTATCTGACAGATCAGAACAAACAGCCTCATTAAACAGATCAAGTCTTCCTGGAGTCAGAAATAAAAACTTAATGATTCAAACCTTATTCACAAGAAGGAGCAAAACAAATGCTACACTAAAGACTCAACTTCATACACAGACACAAAAAGATGGCATCTCATTTTATTATACGAGGCGTTTCCCACAGAGTGAGACTGCTTCAGTGAACTGGACCATTACTGGTTGTAGACAGTTCCAACATGATAATAAGCCTGCTGTCATGGATTACAGAGCTCTCCTGGGGCTGGACCAGTTTAATCCTGATAAGGATCCAAACATGTCTGAGCAGCTAATCAGACCGATGCTAGCTGCACGTTAACGTTCGGTTTGAGAGTCATCAGAACAGAATTTAATCAGGGTTTCAGTCACCTTATGTTCACATTTCTGGTCGATGGGAAGCTTCATCCACTCACTATCGTCCCCCATGGCGTCGGGTCGGGGGCTGGGTCTCCCCAAAACTCACTCAGCTGCAGAAAATATAAAATACAATCATCATCATCACACAATTAATCTCTGTGCATTTCAGCTGAAACACCGGAGACTTAGTGGTTCCCAAAGTTAGGCTCAGGGCCCCACTGTGGGTCAAGAAACACCAGGTGGGGGTCCTTAGATCGTCTCCAGAAATCAACTTCCTCTTAAAAATTATTGCTTATGGCAGCTTCTCACCATAATAGTTACAGAGAATAAAAACAGTGGTCAGAAATAACTTTTTAAAGTAGTATTGTGGTTGTCAGGGCTTTAATAGTTTGTGTATTTAAACATTCAATAGATGGAGTCACAACTTCATCACCATCAGTTTCTGGGTCAGAAGCTTAAAAAGATCAGAAACCACTGATTTAAATAACTTTAATTATTCTGACTATTAAAAAAACCATCAGTCTCAAAATGATGCAGAAAAACAAGCCTTTCATTTCTATAACGGACTCATGAATTATATTTATTTCTGAGTTCAACCCTGAGTGAGGAAATTAAAGTCCAGACAGAAAAACACGAGGACAGACTCCGGAGGTAAAATGGTTCCGCCTGCAGCGAGGAGAGTAATGTATAAAATGATTTAAAATATAATAAGGATTTCACTTTCTGTTGATAAGAGACTCCAGAAAGTGCAGAGAAAGGACTGCAGATCTGTGAACGCTGTGAGAATCAGGTTTCACTTCGATCCAAACCAGCCAAGGAACGGGCCGAAGCGTTTCCAGCCGGTCCGACGGATCTGATGGATCCGACCGCTCCGATCCGGGGCGGACAGTTTTATTTCTTTTTAACTCCTTATAACTCCTAAGGCTCAATATTCCGCTGACAACCAACATTTTCCAGAAGCATCATGAATGTGGAGAAGTTCAGCATTTCAAACGGTTCATCAGTAGAATGACAGAACAGCATCCTCGAAACTTTAAAAACATCTCAGAGAAACTATGAAACTATGACCGAGAGCCAAAATCCCATCATTCAGAAGCAGTCAGAGGTTTCCTCAGGGAGACGAGACGCAGGACGAAACTTCAAACAGAGCAAAGATGGCCGTCAGACGGTGAAGAGTCAACCGCCTGTTCAGATAAATAAGAAGTTTGCATCATAAAGAACCATCCTGAAATCACTGACCTACTTATAAACATAAAATATGATCAGAGCTTCAGTCAAGAAGCTACAGTTTATAAAACCAGTCTCCATTCTGTTCAGTGTTTGCTCTTTCTGTCCTCTCATCTTATTTGTTCAAAGTGAACACACCCATCACTCATTAGGTGTAATTTATTTGTCTAATAAAAACAAAACAAGCTTTACATTGTTAGAATGAAGTTATTTGTCAGAAATAAGCCTTTTTAATCTATGAAACTGTAGTAATATAATTCCTGTGAAATGGTTTGTTTCCAGCTGCCCCAATAACAAACAGTTCATCAATAATTAACCTAAAATATTCAGTTTAGTTCTGCCATCAATGGCTGCTGCGTGTGAGGAATTAAATAAAACCACGAGTCATCCAGATTTGATCCAATTATTCTCTCAGAGGCAGCAGGTCCTTCAGAGGAGAGACTCCACGTCGGCTGATAAAACAGCACAAAAACATTTAAAGTTATCATAAAGTCTGTTTGGTTTTTATCCACAGAGGAGGAAACAGAAGGAGTTGGAGACGCTGCAGAACCTCCGTCTGCTGCTTTCAGGAGCTTAAAGACGTCCGGAGAACCACTCCGAAGACATTTATCCAACACCTACAAGTCTTTGAAGGAATGCAAACTTCACACAAGTTAGCAGCCAGAGTAAGAGATGAAGACGACCCTCAGCTACTACCACACCAGACTTCAGCTGACATTTATGGTGTCTGTAAGGTTGGTTAGTTGCAGATACAGCCAATAATTACCTCAAGAGTTTCATTAACATCTGTTCATGAGTTTTGCTAACAGACAGAAGTAAAAACACTATCACCCAGCTGCCTTCAGCAACAGGAGATACTCTGTAAAAACTGTACTGCGATTATTGTTTGCATATTTTAATAAAAAGCTGGGGTTATTTCTGATTGTTTTGGGAAAATATAGATCACTACTAAACTGAGATCCGCACTCAGTCAAATCTCATGATAAATTCAGAGATTAAACAACAAGAAAGGCATATTTACATGTTTAAATTAAATAAATCAGCATCACTGATCACTAATATGTGTTAGTTTTATATAATATGAATTTATGAGCCAGATAAATTCACAAATAATGAACAAAAAGGCTTATTTGGACTTAATATTTGCACATGAGGGGATTCTTTCTGGGCATTTCAAACTGTCCATTCATAGCGAGTTACTGTACACCCAGGAATTAGACCCAGCCCAGTAATACAGTCAATCATCAATTAGCAGCCGTATTTCAAATCATCTCCTGGGTCACTTATTAATGATGCCACCTAGCTTGATTGTTGGAGGTCAGTATCTTAACTAGCTGTTTTTGGTTAACAACTAGTCAGTGAAACGTCATTAACTAGCTGCCTTAGCAACCACAGCTGCTACGTTAGTTAGCCAGCTCCCTTCTGGTTGAACCCGCCTCAGAATAAAGCAGCTAACGCTGAATATTAACGCGCAGCTGGTTATTACCACCGTAGTGTGGTCGGAAAACGACAGGAGAGCCTGTTCCCAGACTGACACCGCTGCTGGCTGGAACCGTTAGCAGCTAACCGTCCCTCCGCGCCAACACAGCCAGGCCCAACAACGCACTTCTCCCCGACAGCTCCGCGAACGCACCGGCACCCAGGACGGGTCTCTGGGCTCAGCGAGACCCGCCACCGAGATGAGAGGACGTTTTACAAGAATGAAATACCTGCTTACGTATCTCGGAGACAATAAGGATGCTGGCAGCCGGAGATGTGAGGGTGATAATGAGCTCACCGCCGTGAGGTCTGGTCGAGCTTTAAACCCGCAACTGAAACAGACACAAAGGCGCGCCTCGACTTCCGGTACAAAATAAAACTCTCCGCCTCACGCCTCACTGAAAGCAGCAAGCTTCTCCACATAAACCTAAAATATTGTAAAATGATAAGTAAATTACCTAAACAAAAGGTAAATAAATATAAGTGTCTGTTTTAATACTCTTTAAGTATCGTGCGCTTACTTTAAACACCAACTTCTGGTGTGTCACCACTAAATATGTCCAACTTGTTGTACCTTTTTCAAACAACTCCAAGGGCGGAGAGACAGAGGAGGGCGGAGACCGGGACATCACCTCGGCTACAGCCGTTTCTTACAATTGCTTTAATCATAAGAAGAATAAAAACAGACAAATAACACTTTAAAACCCACGGAAGTCTGGATTTTCTCTGTGCGCTTTTACTTTTCTTTCATTAGCGATTTGTCTGATGGTTTTCCTGTTTTGTCGCTACACGTTGTCATTGATTGGCTATATTTGAATTATGCTACGCCCATAAGTTGTATATTCTCGTCGCTGATTGGACTAGAGCAATGTTGCTCATTCTGTGTAGAGACCTGATTTGTCTGATTTAAAATATGAAGGCTGTTGGTTATTTCAAACACAACCGCTTTGACTGGCCACATGTTAATTTTTATTACACTTTTATACAATTATTTTAATGAACTGAAAAGCTGCGGGACAGATGGTTCATATTTGACTCTCTGCAATGTGCCCAAATCATCAGCCCTCCACCACCGTGCTAACAGCTGGGATGAGCTGTTTGATTTTCTACAGATGTACTGCTGTGCATTATGGGTAAACATCTGTACTTTGGCCTCTGGTGTCCAAAAGACAGTTGCAGAACACAAATGAAAATTACTAATAGAAAATATAAATTTAAAAATATCTATCTATCTATCTATCTATCTATCTATCTATCTATCTATCTATCTATCTATCTATCTATCTATCTATCTATCTATCTACAACAGTTTGAAGAAATAAAAAATAAAAATGAGTTGCAGTGATAATTTGTTTGTTTTGTAAAAACTTTGTTTTCAGAGCGGAACCATTGTTCGCCTCGCTGTCCGGGACGGGGGACTGTAATAACTGTAGCTCACAACATCCGGCTGTTCCTGCCGCAGAACGAAAACCCGAACCCGAACCGTTGTCAGAAATTACCCAGGTGGTTTGTGTCTGTTTCTGATCTTCTTCCCGTCCGGACCAGCAGAACCATGAGCCGTCTGAGTGCCGCCGTCCCGGCCCAACGGTACCTCGGTAGGTTCCGACGACTGAGCCGCTCCTCGCACCTCCCGGTTCCGCTCGGCTCGGTTCTGTTCATGTGTGTCGGTGTGTCTTTCAGCGGACAGCCAGGTTCTGTTCTACCTGAACGATGCTGTGACCCAACTCCTGGAGCACAAGGACGAGTACACCCAGTTCGGCCTGGTTCGGTACTTCGCCGAGTAGTAGGTCCAACATTCAGCCGAACCGGGTCCGGACCGGCTCAGACCCTCCACATCAGAAAAACAAGAATCATTTATGGCTCAATATTAAATGTTTTAATCCTGAATTAATTGATCAGATTTCCTGAAATAAATATGAGAAATAACAGTTATTTTTTCTAATGTGGATTAAATACTGAAAAGAGTAAAAAATTATGCTACAAAACATCAGTTATTAAACCACTTTTCACTCATTATCTATAAAACAAAGTAATAAAATCTGATTGAACTAAAATTTAAAATCACTTGTTGGTTCAGTTGAAGTTTAATTTGTTTTTGGGTAAAAAGTTTTTTGATCTTTGCTGTTTTCTTATTGCAGCACTGAGAAAATCCTGAACACCAGTTCAGTTATAGATTATTTAAATGAACATCAAACTGACAAATCAACAACATCTCTGATCTGAGCGTAGATTCGGTTCCTGTTTGTTTGTAGTTTCAGCAGCGTGAAGAACAGCAACCACGTCCTCTTCAGGGAGTTTAACTACATCAGAGCCACGCAGCACAACCGGGCGTCCTTCATCCGGGTCTTCTGGAGGTGCTTCAGACAGATCGGCAAGAGTGGAGGTGAGAGCACAGCTTTTACCAGCCAATCAGTGAGCAGACAGATGTTTTCAGAGGGACGACAGGTCTCTGAAGGATTCGTGTTTCTGTTCCGTTGCAGAGCTGCTGTCGGTGCTGGAGTACCGCTCCCTGCTGCAGCTGCTGTGTCCGGACTTCCCTCTGGAGGTGGTGCAGAGCACAGCCAGGTCAGCAGAATAAGTGGAAGTGCTTCACTCACACCTTTAAAAACACGTGTGGCTACCTGAGCGTGGCGTTTACTGGAAACTCCCGTGGTTCAGTATCACACAGGAGAGTCCAAAGAGTCCAAAAAGTGAGGATCAGTTCTTCTGTCGTTCTGCAGGATCGTTCTGATGGACGACGCCACCGACTGCCTGATGTCCTTCACTGACTTCATTTATGCCTTCCAGCTGCAGCTCTACTACCAAGGTAACAACACGCTCAGCTGACTTCTTTATTTTTTATCAAGTTAATAAGAAGTGACATCCTGTTGCCTCTGAGATGAGTCAGGTGTTGCTCGTCGCTTGATTCGGACCGGAATCGTTTTTTTAAAAGTTGTTCTGAAGGAGAACCCAGCTCCCCCATTATCTAGATCTAGATATGCTGACTCAGCACTAAATGACTTCTGAGGCTTTCCTCTTTCTACTTTATTTATTTGGTTCAGTTTTCTGAGGAAAGTGATAAAATCAATAAAACGCTGTTGTTCTCTGTGTCTGCAGAGTTCTTGGACGGCGTTCTGCTGATCTACCAGGACCTGTTAGCAGGGAAAAGCCCCAACACCGTCATCGTCCCCACGTCCACCTCCGTGGAGCAGCTCCTGTCTGCGGCGGCGGAGGAGAACGAGAAGGAGGAGCGGCAGCAGGACGGCGTGGAGTCGTCCACCCTGTCTCAGTGCGTGGACGCCCTCTGCGAGCGGTTCAAGTGCAGGTGAAGCGTTCAGACGGCTGCGTGCTGACAGCTCAGACTTCACCGATGAGTCCAACATGTTTCAGTGTTTCTGTGTCCCGTCTGTGTCTGTGCAGCCATCCGTCCACAGCGTGCATGAAGGAGATCCTGGAGCAAACTGATAAAGTGTCTTACTTCAGTTTCCTCATGAGTCTGAGTAAACATGAGAGCATCAACCAAACCATCGGTGGGTTCAACAGGACGCCTCGTCTCAGATCAGTCCTCAGTGAGCAGAGTAGCACACACAGCTGACTGGTTCTGATCCGTGTTTCAGAAACAGTCTGAACCGGTCCAGGCTGGTGAAACGCCTCAGAGAAGCTGCAGGCTTCCTGTTAGGTGTATTGTGTTACATGTTTAAGGTTGAAGGCAGGGAAAGTTACAGAAAGTACTGGTTCTGAGACACAACAGAACCCTGCAGATGTTTGTTTCTTTACACATCAGAATCAGAAGGGATTTATATTTAAATCCTGAAGTCTAAAACCTCAGATTTTCTCTGGTTTTGTTTCATGCAGGAGCGTTGCCCAGTAAGGCGGAGGTACTGATCGATCCTGAGATGGACCAGGAACTGGACAAACTGTAAGAACTCACAAACACAGCTTCACTGAGTGGAGACTCATTCAGAAGGTCTCTGCTCCTCCAGTTTTAAGAAACGTTTCTCTCAGAATAATCAGAGTTGTTGTCGTCGGTCTTCAAAGGTACAGCAGTTTATTGGACAGAGCTGCTGCTCTGGGTCCTACCTGCCTTCTTCGGTGGGTTTTATTGGACAATGTCCACGTTTAGTTTTAGGAAACGCAGAATTATTATCAGACGGTGAAGACAAACAGGAAGGCTGTGAACGAGAACCTGTTGAAGTTCAGGGTGTTAAAGAAGAGCCTCCTGAAGCTGGTAAATCCATCTTCTTTACCTGCTTCTCCTCTGCGGGTCACAGGGAGCTGGTGTCTGTCTCCAGGTGTCCCTGTGAGAGAGGCGGGGGACACCTGGAGACAAACAGCTATTCACGCTCTCACTCCCAGTTTCAGCAGCTTTCTGCATTCTAGCTTCTTGTGTTTTTGTCTGAACGGATCCAGAATCGCTCAGATCTCCGTCAGCCCCAGCAGCAACAGCAGCGGCAGCGCCGTGGGGGCCCTGAAGGAGGCGCCGAGGAGGGCGTCCCCCCGCAGGAACGTCCACCACCGGAGGAGGATGGAGGTGGAGAGCGACGGCTCCACGGAAGAGACCGACTCCTCTGAAAACTGACCTCTGACCTGCTCTCTGGACCTCGGGTCAGAGGTCAGAGGTTCCTTCAGACCTAAATATGGACTCATGTTTGTTTGTTTATAAAAAGGGACAGAGGACATTAGGGAACCCGATTTGTCCGGTAAATGTGTCACCTGATCCTCTGAGGGGGACAGATGAGTGTTACTTAATCCAACAAGTTCCGTCAAACAAATCCTACAGAAACTGTCAGCTGCAGTCAATCCTGATCACTAACAGGAAGTTAACAGGCCTTGTCAAAATAAAAGACCTTGTAGAACCTTCAGTTCCACTTCTGGACAGTTTTAGGTGAATGTTTGGATAAATTTTAAGCTGTATGTTTAATTTTTACCCTTAAAGGATCAAAGAAAAAAAACAAAAAGTCAAATTTGTTTTTAAAAATGATTTAAAGTGTTTGAGTCATTTTCTCCTGAAGAACAGATCAAATAAATCCTTCTGACGTCAGATAGGTGGTCTGATGAGTGGCTGGGTGTTTAAAAATATATCAATAAATGTGAGAAAAGCTTTATTTATTTATTTATTTTCTTCCTAAATGTTTGATGTAAATAAAATGAATTTAAACCAGTTGGATAGCTTTAAACCCCTGCTGCAAAGGTCAAAGGTCAGACAGCAGCTGGTGGATTAATGAATGTTTTCACTCTGAGGAATAAAGATTTCCCTGAAAACTTTAAGGTTTCTGTGTTTTGTATCGACTGGAGTCCTGAAACAAGGTTTAAAACTTTAAAAATGTTTTCTTTGTTGTGCAAAAATAAAATCAGGACGTCTTTGTCCATCACTTTAAAACATAAGACTTAAGTAATAAAACAGTCAGGAGTTATAAAAAGTATCTATGAGCTGAAACTCAAACCCCCACCGTGTCCTCACCTGCAGCATCGGGTCTCTTCAGGTCCGTCTCCAGGATCCTGGTCCATCTAACATGGACTTTGAGTCCCGTCTTCATGTCCAAACGTCTGCAGCTCCTTCAGGTTGGTGCTGGTTGTGTCCAACGATCCTTAAATCAAACCAGAGTTTTCCTGCTTCTCCTCCATGAAGCTTCTCGTGGTCCTGAGGACAGGTCCTCCATGTCCCAGCTCTTCGTCCTCCTGGATGTCCCTCTGATTAATGTCCTCCATACCCACTCTGTGGGTTTTGGAGGACCTTCTCCTGGCAGGTATGCTGTGGTGACATCATCTGTCTCTGTGGGACGTCTAACCCAACCCTGATGATGTCTTCTCTGTCTCTGATCCGTGTGGAGAGGTCCTTGGTCTTCATGATGTCTTTTTATGGTGGTGGATCTGACTCTGGGTTTGGATCCTGGTTTGGACCCTGGTTTGGATCCTGGTTTGGACCCAGGTTTGGATCCAGGTCTGGACCTAGGTTTGGACCCAGGTTTGGATTTTGGTTTGGATCCTGGTTTGGACCATGGTCTGGACCCAGGTTTGGACCCTGGTTTCAGGTTGACCAACAGCACAGAGACAGATTAAAGCTGCAGATCAAACGGAGTTTCTGACTTCAGCCGTTTATTGACAACAACCAGCATCAGTTCTGCATCAGTTCTGAGCGTCTCGTCTTCAGCTTACATTAATATCATGCGGCGGGCAGCGTTCCACCCAGAGACAGCGAACAGTAAGACAGACAGACAGGATTTATACAGGACGTTTCCATGGTGACGAGTTCTGGACACGTAGAACCTCACATGTGGAACAAAAAAACAAAAAGGACACTTTCCAGAGGAGCAGTTTAAGGTGGTGCGTGTCAAACGGTTGCCATGGAAACAGACTCAGAGACCCCGCTGCGGGTCATGAAGTGAATAAATGTTTAAGATTGTTGCTAATGGTACAATTTGGCAATAGCTCTCAGAAATAAATACAGATATCAGAATAAATCCAGTTTTTCTGAAGCTGCTTCAGTTTGTATCGTGGGAAACAAGCAGTCAAGCTTTTAAAGCTGACCCGTCTCCATGGCAACTGTCAGGCGAAACCGGCCACGTTTCCATGACAACCGCCTCAGGTGCACCGAGTCACCTGGAGCTACGGTCCTGGTTCGGTTCAACAGAAAACAAAAAACAGGCACTGGGTCTCAAATATGAAACATTTAAATAAACTTTTATCTGCTCAGACGGAGTCCTGCAGGGACTGAAGCGGCCTCCAGGGGGCAGCGCAGCCTCCAGGCTCAGATATCAAACCTAAAAACTGCTCCTTTCTTAATTTTATCTTTTTGGTTTTAAGTCCTAAAATGTTTTTACTGTTATTCTTTCTGAAACCTTGGTTTTTCATTTTACGGATTTCTTTTAGTTTTTTTTTTTTTTATATTTTTGTTGTTGTTTTCCAGTTTGTAGCTGAATTTTCTTTAAATGTTCTCTAAGTTGTATTTATTTAATAAGCCATTTTTTCTGACATTTAAACTTGTTTCTAAAATATATTTCATGTTTCACAGTTTTGTTGTTGTTTTGCTTCTCGGGCCCAAAATAAACAAAGTAAAGAGTATTTCTGTTGTTTTATCAGCAGGTCTGAGTGAAGCAAACACGCTGCCTCCTCCTCCTCATCATCATCATCATTAATAAAAGCTTGGATCTGAGCAGATAGAAGCAGAAAAAGGCCTCAGCCTGAAGAGACACGAACACTCGGCTGCAGAAAGACGAGCTTCCATCAGGTCCGTTTGGTCTCAAACACGTGAGGTCGCTCACGTTTGGAAGAAAAAGGAAAAGCAGCAAAAAGAAATGAGGCACCGTCACCTTTCAAACAACAGATTGTCAAATCTAAAGGTTAGAAAATACATCTTTAAATGTCTGCAAACATGAATGTGTGCAAAGAAACGAGCAGGTCCAGGCGGGGCTCATGAAGTCCTTCTTCACCTCGGAGGAGGATGAGGATGGATCGAGTTTAAACATCCGTTTGTTGCTTTAAAGAAACAGAAGAGTCTACTGCACATTAAAATTCATCCACAATTCAAAATATTCAGATTTTAGTTAAATTTTCTTTAGAGATTAAAAATCCTGATTTATTTTTTTTTTTCCATTTCTTTTAATTTTGAAGGAATTAAAAAAAAAGCTGCAGATTCAGTTCTGTGGGACTTTACAGAAAATATTTATAATTTCATAGAAACACCTGTAAGTTACAGGATATTTGAAGTTTAGTTAAATTTTTCTAATAAAATCTGATGAAAGTTTGAGGAAATGAGGTTTTAATTACAGCCAGTCCTGCAAACATGTCAGGGATTGATTAGTTTTAATTTATCTGATTATTTCTCCATTTAAATAAAATATGAAGAAACTGGACGGGTGTTTGCCTTTCTGTGACTGTCTGAGAGTTCCTGGTCTCCAGAGGATGATCCCTAATGTTTAATTTGGTTTAACTAGTTTTTTTTTAACTCTTAAAATGATTTAATCTCCTTAGGTTGATTTAGAGGTGATATTCTGTTTGTTTTTGTCCATTTTGAGGGTTTTTTGGGAACTCTGTGATTGTTTTTCTCCTTAAACTGTTTGTTGTTGCTTTATTATAGGTTAAAGAGTTACGATTAATGCTCCTTGTGTAGTTTTAACTATAATATCTATTTCTGGTTACATGAAAATAAATAATATTCAAGACTGTTTGGGCCGTTGGTTCTGGTTCTGGTTCTGTTCGTCCACACAGGGAGTCACACGGTGACACAGCCAGAAACAGAAGAAAGATCCACCATGCACAGAGGATATATCGGTGGTCCTGTCGGGGTGTAAGACCAGGCTTACATGCAGGGACTGAGTCTTCGGTTCATCACTCGATGAAGATGTCCTCCGTGGGACAGGAGTATCCGATGTGCTCCTTGTAATACTGCTGGAACGCTCTCCTGAGGGAACACCAGAATAAAACACATTACTTACTATTATTAAATAGGAGGACTTCAGTCTGTAAGAATTAAACAGACATTCAGATTCTGTCACAACTTCTGATTTGTTACTCCGATCACAAAGACCCTAATAAAAATCTTCTAAATGTTTGGTTCCAACAGGAAGATCAGACTTGTTAAAGGATGGAGATAAAAATCACAAATAAAATCCTCCTATAGACGAGAAATAAAACCCTCTAAACCAGTCCTGCCTCACCCTCAGTCTCACCTCTCAGTCTCAGTCTCACTCTCAGCCTCAGTCTCACTCTCAGTCTCACTCTCAGCCTCAGTCTCACCTCTCAGCCTCAGTCTCACTCTCAGTCTCAGCCTCAGTCTCACCTCTCAGCCTCAGTCTCACTCTCAGTCTCAGTCTCACCTCTCAGCCTCAGTCTCACCTCTCAGTCTCAGTCTCACTCACAGCCTCAGTCTCACCTCTCAGCCTCAGTCTCACTCTCAGTCTCA
>NC_051440.1:26520941-26522204 GCF_001649575.2 Kryptolebias marmoratus | reverse complement strand
CATGGCCGTCCCCAGCGCTTCAAACGCAGCGTCTCGGACCTCCGGGGCCGAGTCGTTCACTTGCTTGATGAGCGCAGCACAGAAAGGCTTCAGGAGGCTCTTTGGCAGCGTGGCCTGGGTGCAGTGTCTGAAGGACCGGGCTAGAAACAGTGAGGCCTGCTGCTTAATGGAAGGGTTCTTATTGTCCATCACAGCCAGGATGTCCTCGGAGAGGTTCTGGAGAGTCGTCTGAGGAGAAAAACGCTCCATCAATCCATCAGATTTCAATTAGGAGACCATGTGAAGCACATTAGCAGCTGCAGAGGCAGGAGAGCGCTCCATAAATATCAGATTACAAACAGGAAGTGCATTAAGCTGAAGACACTGAAGGTCTGAACCTGCAGACCATCTTCACCACGGAACCAGATAATTACTGACTAATGAACTTTAATTTATTTGTTATTTAATGATGATAAACTGCTGTGAAAGTTAGATTAAAGCTAAATTATTTTTCAAAAAAAACCAACTGATTTTAACTCAGGCTTTTTAGAATAAAATGTCAATTTTCATTTTCCTACAACAAACAAGAGTCTGGAGCTTCAGCCTCATTTCTGGACGAACAGTTTGATTGTTTTTCTGTAAATTATTCTTTTAAGTGAATAAAACATGTCTGAAGATGTACTTACAGTAAGAAAAATGGCATCGATGGCCTCCTGCAGGGCCTGGACCACCTGAAGCTTCTTCTCCTTAAACTTCTCTAAAATAGTTGGAACCACCTAAGAAGACAGAGTTCTGTGAGGGAAGTGGTCCGATACCCGGTTCTGTTGGTTTAGATTTGGGTCAAGGATGAACCAGCTGTGGTTCTGCTGCGACTGAGAACACCGACCTGTCCTGCGTATGATCCAAACTTCTTCCTGAGGCCCGAGGCCAGCGCGGCCAGGCACTTGGCGGCCATCGACACCAGCATCACGTTGGCATCTTTCCCCACGACCTGAAACCCAAACCGGAGCAGAACCTTCGGAACCGTTTCACTGCGCTCAACAGTTTAGATGTTTTCATGTCGGTAACAATTATAAATAAATACTATCCTACCTGTTGTAGGACTGACAAATGTTAATGCCACCATTTTAACTCTTACACCTCCTTACATTCAGCAGAAATGAGTCTGCAGCAGGAAGTGACCCCTGGCTGCAGCAGGAAGTGTTACTGCAGCAGGAAGTGACTCCTGGCTGCACAGGAAGTGACCCCTGGCTGCAGCAGGAAGTGTTACTGCAGCAGGAAGTG
>NC_051440.1:26512321-26520841 GCF_001649575.2 Kryptolebias marmoratus | reverse complement strand
CACCTTCGGGACGAGGCGCCGTCGTTTCTACAGCTTCACTCCCTCGGGCTCTTCCTCAACCGTGTCGTCATGCAGACACTTTTCCACCCGCACCGACAGCTGACATCTGCCCACATCAGGGTGGAAACGAGACCCGTCTGACCCGAGCTGCCTCCTCAGGCCGGATGACCTGAGGGAATCTGGGAAGGATCAGGATCAGAGGGTTCCAGGGAAAGGTGTGATTCAGGGCGTTTGAAGTGGAAGGAATGACCTGACGACTCGGACGTCGTCGGAAACATCTGTGGGTGTCCGCCGTCTGAACGCCAACATCTCAAGATGCTCACGGGTTTATGGGTGACGAGAGAACTCAGAAACAAACAAGTCAACAAAAAAGGAAGCCAGAAAAATCAACAAACACTTGTTTAAAATATAAATATAAAATATAAATGTCATAAAACAGCCTCTATTCCAGAAAAACGGCCTTCATGACAAGAATCTAAAATAAATAAACAGAAAGTTATCCAATAAAATAAGCACAAAAAGATTCAATTTATCACAAGATACTGATAAGATTTTACTTTTATTTTACTGATACCCAGCAGAGAACATGATAATACTGACAAGAAAAACGAAAAATTACAAATAATATAACAGCTGAGCTAAAAAACACTAATAATGAAGCTGAAGGAACTGAACCTACAGATGTGCATTAAATACAAATAAAATACTAATAATACAGAAACAAAATGTATTCAGAAATAAGACAAATAAAACAAGATTAAACCCCTCCCTGACTATAATAATATTAATAATAATAATAATAACAATTATTATAAATCTGTTCTTTCTGAATTCACGTTTAAATAAAACATTTTTAAGTTGATTAATAATAATCTCACATTTAGGTTTATAGAAACTGAGGAGCCAAGCAGAAAACAGACAGACAGCTGTGTATTTCATACAGAACAGTTTATAGACAGATCAGCTAAATTACTGACAACATAATAATAATAATAATAATAATAATAATAATAATAATAATGTTAGACAGAGAGGAGGCGCAGGGAAAGAAAACTCATGAATTTATTCAGTAATAATCAGTGAATAATTCTTTCCAATCAAACGTCACAGAATTCCTCTCAGGCTTGAAAATTCCCTGGAAGCTGACGATCCAGAGATCCGCATCAGTTCCAGGGAAGAGGGGGCGGGGCTTCATATGAAGGCCGCCATGTTTCTGCGGGGGGGGGCACCAACACAAAGAAACATCCGCTCGCCTCCCATTGACGTCAGTCCGGCGTCACGTGACGGCGCGGGGACCAATCAGCGCGCCGCAGCCGGAGAGCGCTGGCTCCTCTTCACACAGAGACCGAAGAAGAAGAAGAAGAAGAAGAAGAGCGAACAAACAGCGAAGCCGAACCCGTCCGCTCAGTAATGGCCTCCGGAGCTCACGGACGACGGTAGACGCTGGCTTTCCCTCCGTGTTCCGCTGGATTACCGCGTTGGGTTCGGACGGGACGGACCGGGCCAGGCCATGGTGGCCCAGACACACTGAGCTAGCTCGCGCTGTGTGGGGGGAGAAGCAGCGACTCGCGCACGGACCGGAGGCAGCTCGCGGGGTTTTGTTCGGGGAGGAAAATGGTGGATTGTTTAAAGCCCATCGAACATCTGGATTAGCTGAGGTTCGGCTGCGGTTCGGAGCCTGTCGGGTAGTGTTGGGAGGTAGGATCCCCCCCCCCTCCCTCTCCGGAACGACCTTATCGCCTGTTTTCATTCTTGTCGGAACCCAGCTCCTCCAGAAGAACCCAGAAAGGTTCGGATTTCTGAGAAAATGGATTTTAACGGCGGCGGCGGGGGGGCCAACGAGCTGCACAACAACCAGTTCTACCCGTGCGAGGAGAGCAAGCCGCTCCTGGGGGAGATGTCCGAGGGCAACAACAACACCAAGGTGGGCGCGGGTCCGGGGCCGGGGCCGGGCCCCGGGCCGTGCAGGAGGAGCCTGCACCCCTGCGGCGGCAGCGGCATGCGCTACAAGCTGCTGCACGAGGGCGACATCCAGGTGTGCGTGCTCAAACACCCCCGCACCTTCCTCAGCAAGATCCTCACCTCCAAGTTCCTGCGCAGGTGGGAGCCGCACCACCTGACGCTGACGGACAGCTGCCTGACGTCGGCCACCGTGAGTTACACGCCGAGCGCGTGCGCGAGCTGCTCTGTTTCTCTTTTATTGTCTCGACGCGCACAGCCTTTTGACGCATTTTCAGGAAAAGTGTTGTCAAAGTACGGCCCGCGGGCCAGAAACGGCCGGTTACACCATGGGTCCCCAACCACCGGGTCATGGGCCGGTACCGGTCCATGGATCATCTGGGTCTGGGCTGCACTGAAACACTAAAAAGTCTTAAAGATATTGGTAGAAAAATGATGTAGGGGGGGGGTCTGAGGGTGTTTTATTTTGAAAAACAGCCACTTCTGTTTGCACCTGTTTCCCGTGCTTGATGCAGCCGCAGGTGTTCTTCCTGCCCAGTAAACAAACAGCATCTTTCTGTCTGTGGTCCAGATGAATCGTTATTTCATCTGGACCACAGGCTTCATGGTCAACACCCGAGGAGGCTACGGTCCAGTATGAGGAGGGGAAATTAGTTTCTAAGGCTGAAGGTGTTTCCAGCTAATGCTCTGAAGCTGACTTCCTGCTGCCGTACAAGAAGAACAGAATTAATCTGAGTAACGTTAAAGATGTGTGATGGAGGAGTGGCAGAGGAAGTCAGGCTGTTTGGCTCCAGGAACCTTTCAGCTCTGTCTCAATTATTCACACAGATCTTCTCCTGTGAGCACCTGGGGGGTCCGGGCCGTCAGCTGGGGGTCCGAAGGCCCTTCAGGCCCGTCAGGTGTGTGACGTGACACCTGGGCAGCTCTGAACCACAACAGCCTGTCCGAGGCCCGGTTTACACGAGGCCGACCTCCTGGAAACATCAAAGACTTTCAGATTAAAGTTCGCCGTTTCCATGGCGCTGCTGAGCTTGTTGACCTCGCTGTAGTTCCCAGGCCAGGCCTCTAGTTGGCGCTGACACCAGTCTGTCCAGCATGGAAACAGTTGGATCCAAAATGGTTTAAACAGGAACTTTAGTTTGGACCTACGGTGAGGTTGGGTTTCTGCTACGTGTTGAAAAAGGTGGAGGTCCGAGAAGTTCTCCTCTGAGGCCTGGTTTCAGTTTCAGTGTCAGAGAATCTGATGCTGTTGTAGTAAACGATGAGGTGCAGCAGAAAGGTTCTGATTCAGCCCCGGAAACAGGAACCAGTTGTTGGTTCTTCGGATCAGGCCTGGGTTATTTCTCAGCAGCAGCAGCAGCAGTAGCTGTAGCAGCTCACTCCTTCGTCCTGAGGAAGAAGAGCTTGAAGTTGTGGACCTGGAGGAGGTGAAGCTCTGCAGCTGCACGGAGACATCTTCTGGACTTGGTTACCATGAATCAGTTATCGGCTCATCGTGAGGAAATGTTCCTCTGAAACACAAGAAATCTGTTCGGGATCATTTCAGAGGATGTTTTATTTTGTGGTGTGTAAACGGTTCGATTTAAGGAGTTTATTGTTGGTTTCACATCAGTAAAAACTGAAAGAAAGAAATGGACTGAGAGTACTGACTACAGTCAGAATATAAAGTGCAAATAGTTGTGCACTGCTGTGACCGTTCCAGAATGGGCAAATATTGTTCCTGTCGTGTAAACATGTCAGGTAATACTGTCACAGGCAGGTAAAGGTCAGCTGAGTTCTTCCAGATGATAGAAACTAGTTGTTTGTGTTTTCACACGTCTGCAGCATCTGGTTTACTCATGACATGATGTTTCTGTAAATGGAGGGTTTTTTTATTTTTTATTTGTGTGAAAGGCTGTTGGTGCACGTTTGGGGGGAAAACATCCAAACAAATTCAGTAAAACTTGAAGAAACAGTTTGGATTCTTATTAATGATTTCATTCTAAGAGGCACGATGGTGTTTGTTTGTTTGCTTGTTTTATAACAGCTGCAGTTTGAACGTTTCCTGGTTTCTGAAGGCTTGGTGTCAGATTGAGGATTGATTTCTGACCTTTGTCCAATGATGCAGCAGTCGTGTGGGCTCACTTCCTGGATCTGTGCCGTTAGCTGTCAGGGATTCGTATCGATTGTGGTTCCAGTGGCAGCCGAACTTTGCCCAGTCAACAGCAGCTGAAAGGAGCAACCAGGAAATTGTCTCTGTGGCAAAAACAACTTCTGCCTGAGTTCGGCCTGTTCCCAGAAGAGGGTTTTAGCTTTTTTTGCTGCTTTACAGAAACTCCCTGTTGTTTCTGGTGAAGAGTTTCTGATCATTTTTTAGTATTTAAGCCTATTTTTAATCCAACTTCCTCATAGATTTACTGCAAATGAAGGTTTTATGTCTAAATACAAAGTCTGTGAGGTTCAAAGACTTTAAAGGGTTTAGATTTTTTTTATTATCGCCCACTGGGTGAAAGGCAGGTGGTGTGTGTGTGTGTGTGTGTGTGTGTGTGTCTTAGCCAAACATCTCACAAACCACTAAATAAATCTGATCAAAGTCCCAGGTAATAATCGTTGCTCCTTTAGTTTTTAGCTACTGTATGCTAATTTTAGCTGCTTGTTTAACCTTTGGCAGTCCAGTTTCAGCTGACAGATGTCAGCAGTCATGTCAGCTGCTGGTTTTCCTCCCAATCATCGGAGTTATGCGCACGGCGTTGGGACGGCGTTGAAGTCGCCCCTCTGTGAGCGAGCAGAGAAACGGGTCAGCATTGTTCTGCTTCTGCCCACACGGGCTGCTTCGCCCCGAACGCCACCCTCCTCTTCCTCGTGTTTCTGTTAGCAGAGCGCTGACGACTCGCAGACTTGGTGTCATACAAGAATTCCTGGATAAATCAGCCGCGTGACTCGGTCCTGAACAACGGGAGGAGCTGCAGCTTCGGCTTCTGTAACAGATGGCTCCAGTCTGAGTAACGGTCATGTTTTCTGTTTATTGTCTCTCTGAGGGCTCTCAGCTGACGCCTTACTGTACAGAAACCATCATCAGTCTCCCAGGAGGAGACGTCCGCCAATAAAACCGCTGATTTAAGGACGGAGCTGCACGCATGCTTTGGTCAAATAATGTCACGCGTGGTCTTGTGCGCTCAGAGTATGCGTTAGGGATGACTCTCAGCTCCACACCTGTAAACTGTTTGAGTTGTAATGTCAGGTAGCTGTGTTAAATCAGGTTGATTTGGTTGTAGATGTTCATCCAAGTTTCATCAAAATCTGTCCTGTGCTTCATGAGACATTTTGACGAAACATTATTGGACGTGTTGTTGTGTACAATAATGAATCCTTTTACTGAATGCAGTTATCTTTTTCCTGGGTGTGTTCCTTTTGAGTCAGCCGGGCCATGACCCGGGTGGAGGTGATGACAGCAGGAAGGGAGGAGCCAAGCGTTGGGAGGTGGGAGGAGTTACCCTTAATCAGGGAGACCTCAGTTGATGACGTCATGCAGCAGAGATGAAGCTGCCGTGGATCTCCTGCTGTCGTTTCTCAGATTCAGCTGATTCACTTCCTTCATCACGTCTGGATCTTAGCAGCTAAACGACTTTCTTTCTTCCATCCGTCAGGTGGTTTACCTGCTGGGTCTGAGCGGGGCGTTCGGCTGATGCTTTGTTTGGAGCCGGGTTCAAACCATGCCCAGTCAGTCAGGGACGTCTCTAAAGGGATTACACAACAGATCTGTTGTCACAGCACACTTTCTGTAATTGGGTTAAATTTGATCTTTAGTCTCAGTTTGGTTTTCTTTCTTTCTAATGAGTAATCAACATGAGGTGAAGGGGAACGTTTTTATCTGACGGGGAGATGTGGCTGAGCTCAGATTCGTTTACCCTGCATGCTCCATGCTGGATGTTATAGATGGGTTTAGTTTGTGGTTTCAGCATTTGGGGCTGGAACGGTGCAGCGCTGCTTTAAACCGGCGTGCAGAACTCCACGTTCCACCGGCAAACTTTAAAAGGCAGCACATGAAGCAGGAGCACAACAAACGAGCATGGAGAACACAGACCAGGGCTGGAGAACTGTCTGCTGTTTGGGAACGTTACAGGTTCTTGGTCAGCTAAAGAACCGAGAGCTTTACGTTGCTCCACATGTTTCTGGCTCCACGTAGAGTAACCATCTCCTGCAGGACAAACGGAGCTGCCTGACTAAAAACAGATCCTTCCTTGATCAATAAACTGTATCTCGGCCGGCTGGTGACGACCTGGCAGGGATGAACTTTAAATCTAATTTCCTCCCCGTAACCTCGATTATTGCAGGTAATTAAATACTTTCCTGCTGCACTCATGAGCCAGATGTTTGTGGGTGTGTCCTGATAAAACGAGGCGAAGCAACGTGCAGAAACACCAGAGTTCTCCTCGTTTGAATCCATACAAACCTCCTTTCAGGCTCATTTCTGAAGCAGTCTTAGAAGGACAGATTGTTGGACACAGACTCGTTTGACACTAAACCAGGCGTCCATGTTTGTTTGTGTTGCTCTAATTTGATATCTTGTTTTACTGTCAGCCAGTTTGTATAAACGGATGTTTCATATTCCTTTATGAGTCAGAACAAACATGAAGGTTTCATCAGACTGATCATCCTGTTGGTTTAGGCTTTTTATTTCTCTCTGAGAACAGCAGCCTGCCACTTCCGAGTTACAACCCAGCCACCAGTATGTTTAAAAAAAAAGGCTTCCTCATGTGGTTTGATAGTGCGTCATTCAGCTTCAGCTCAAAGTCTGGCCTTAATCCTAATCTCAGCAATCTCTGAACAAGAACTGAGCAGCCTTTTAATTGGAACAAAGACAGGAAGCTGCCTCCTAATCTTATCAGTCTTTGCAAAAATAAAAACAACCTGACTAAACTTCTACTTTTCCTGCACAGATATGGCATAATGAGCTCACACCCTAAGATTAGAGAAAGTTGATCAGTTTTTCTTTGATGCAGAAGCAAATAACTCAAGAAACCAAAGTGCCTCCTGTCTGTGTTTAGAAATGCAGCGGTTCTCAAACGTAATAACAAAAATGAGTCTCTGAGGGCCACCTTTCACAGTAAAAGCTAATATTACCATCTGACAACATCTGAACTGCTCCTTTGGCCCTTAGTCCTTCTGCAGGCTGATGGAAGCAGCTTCAGGTGTGGACTGCTGACAAACACTTGCTGCCTGCAGCTGAATAAAAACATCACCTTCCCTCGCTGTTTTGCAGCAGGAAACATCACTCAGGTTCATGTCAGTTTTGGTTGCAGAGAGCTTCTGCAGGGCCACGTGTGGCCCCCGAGCCACAGTTTGCAGACCCGTCTGTTAGCCGCTGGGTCGGCGTTCTGCAGGAATGAAAGGGCAGGATTTGTCTGCAGACGAGAGGTCAAAGGTCAGGCTGTGAGAGGAAGCAGTCGAGCTGGAAGTGAGAGATATAGGAACCAGGAACGGGTCGGTATCAGCTGAGACCCAAACAAACATTAAGAATTATTGTTTTAATTTGTTAGTTGGAGGCTCTGGAAGCAGGTAAACATGTTGAGCTTTAAATATCTGCTCTAACCTGGACGACTGAGAACATCCAGCATGAAACTGTTTGGACTGAATGTCCTTATGGAGCCTGAGTATATTTTAACAATCAGTTTGATAAAAGAAAGGGAGTCGTTTTTAAAATAAAATATTTTATTCTTCAAGTTTCACTCATTTCTCTGCATTAAATGAATCATATCTGTCAGAATGACCAGAAACAGAAAAGCTGCCCCTCATTCTGTCCTCTGAGCACATTTTGTTGGTGACCTTTGACCCTGTCGGCGTGTGGGGGCGGGGTTTAGGGACCTTCTGAACATTTGTCCCCTTACATGGAAACAGAACGCCAAACGAACGGCGACAAAATTTTACAGGAATGTTTTCACACCAACCTTCCTCTGCCGTGTGTGTGAGTGTGTGTCTGTGTGTGTGAGAGTGTGTGAGCTTGATTTACAGTTCTGTTTGGATAATGTTATATTTGGATCCAAACTGCTTACAGTTTTCCAGCTGCTCGTCTCCATCGGGCCGATCTGCCCAGAACCAAGGCTGCTCTGAAGCTCCGCCCCTTGTTGTTGTTGTTGTTGTTTGCTCAGTTCAAGCTGCTCCTCTTGTTGTCTCTTCAGTACGTCCTGTTACAGTTTTATCTCTGAGGGGTTTCAGCTCCTGAGTCGATCAGAGCTTTCTCATGGATTCCTTAAAACTCCAACATCCATCCATCCGTTTTCAGTAATCAGATTACTCACCAACGTCTCATGGATAAACTGTTGAAGTTTAACGTTTGATTGCAAAAATGTTGGTTTTAGTTTTGACAGATTTCTGTTCAACTTTCTGATTTAAAATCTGTAAAAATCCTCCATCTGACTGAGCTGTAGAGCTCCATCAGGACCGGGTTTAAAGCTCCATCAGGACCAGGTTTAGAGCTCCATCAGGACCGGGTTTAGAGCTCCAACAGGACCGGGTTTAGAGCTCCAAACAGGACCGGGTTTAGAGCTCCATCAGGACCGGGTTTAGAGCTCCAACAGGACC
>NC_051440.1:26506215-26511119 GCF_001649575.2 Kryptolebias marmoratus | reverse complement strand
GAGCTCCATCAGGACCGGGTTTAGAGCTCCAACAGGACCAGGTTTAGAGCTCCAACAGGACCGGGTTTAGAGCTCCAACAGGACCAGGTTTAGAGCTCCAACAGGACCGGGTTTAGAGCTCCATCAGGACTGGTTGTGTAAAGTTTGTCCTGATCAGTTCACACGGTTCTGCTTTTTATTTTTTGGTCCAGCGTTTGTGAAGTTGGGTCTCCTCTGGTCCTCCTCTGGTCCTCCCTCCCTGACTCGGAGGTGCAGGGAGCTTCTGGAGACGGTTTCACAGAACAGCGGCGTTCTGAACGCGGTGGCTGTGGGTTCGAAGTTTACGAGCTGCAAATGGAGAAGTGGAGCCATTTATGGTGGAGGGAAACAAACAGCAGCGCTGCACGAGTTCTGATGTGACCGAGGCCTTAAACGGAGCATGTGACGTGTTTCTGTTGGCATGTGATCAATCAGCTGGTCATGGAGGGTCTCTGAGCAGCGCTGAGCGTCTGCAGGATGAGAGCCGGTCGGGTTTAAAGGAGGAAATCTGGCCTCCTGTCTTCAGAGGAGCAGAGAACAGAAGGATTGTTGCACCTGAAACATCTGCAGATGTTTCAGGTGCTTTCATCCAGCTGAGACTCTCCGGCTCGCTGCTGGAACATTTCCTCCCTTCAGCTCAGAAACGCTCAGTGAACGTCACACGGTGCTGAAGGGATGCTGCGTTCACAACGGGCAGGAAATTCTGCTTCTTTTAGCTCTCAAAGCAAACAGACACCAAACTATGGGAAGGAATCCGTCTCTGAATAATCACTGATGTGTTTCCTGTAGATGTGAAACAATCTGAGCACGCTTCAAAAAGGAGTGAATGACGTGCACGGATTGGGTTACGTCTGTGCACGTGGGGTTTTCAGACTTCCACAGAGTCACAGACAGATGCTGCGTTCAAGGCCCTGTGGAAAGCTGGATCGTTTGAATGGTTGAATGTTTTTAGGAGCTCAGGGATGGAAGCCGGCTGTTTTCCTGTTGGATGAATAGTTTAAAAGTCATTTTCTTGAAACTAAACAAATCATAACACACGTCTCCATCCTCCTGTTGCTATGGCAGCGCGGAGACGAGAGGAGAGGAGTCTCCTCCAACCCTCCTCCACGATGAAACGGCGAGCAGAAAGAGCCGGAGTCAGGAGAAAACAGGACCGGGAGGAGAGGGGAGACGGAGGATGTATCTATGGTAACCTCGGTTGGTCGTCCCTTCTGTTCGTTCTGCTTTTTCAGAGACGCTGCGCCATTTATCTCCCCCTCCTTCAGCACTCGGGTTCATTTTCTGCTCCTCATCTCATTAGTGAGCCGCGTGCTGCAGGAAAAACATGATTTGGCAGCTTGCAGACGGACAGACCGACTGCTGCTGACGTTTACGCTTCCACAGAAATAAACATCTCTCCTAGAACCAATATTTACCACCGTCTGTAATGAAAATCCTGCGTGTGTGTGTGTGTGTGCGGTGCAGAGGGAGGTGTACGTAAAGGAAGAGAGTGTTTGTTCTCCAGCCGGGGGTCTGTTTGCTCTGTAGAGCCAGAGATGGAAGCAATTAAAGAAGAGAACCACCTGTCGGCCCGGCCCGGCCCGGCCCAGCTGCAGAGGGCCGCTGAGCGTTGGCTGCTCTCATCTAACGGGTCAGACGTGGAGGCCCCGGGGCCGAGCTCGTCTAAACGGGAGCATGATGGCAGATTCAGAAGCTTCTCTCTGGTTTCATCCTCACCTCAGATAAGAAACCTGAAGCAGCTCCAAACATAAACTCTGGATTCACTGCAGATGTTTGCAGATGTTCACAGAAAGACGTAGAGCGTCACACATCCCAGCTGTTCTGGAGCAAAAGGTTTCTGCAGACCTGATCACAGACTTCCTGTGACCCGTTAGTGTCCGAATCAACAGATTGTCTTTGGACTTGGACTGTCTCAGAGACTCGAGGTGACGATGAAGACACGATGTCAGAAAGACTCGATGACGGCGCAGAGACCCGGGTCAGACGTTGGTGTAGCGATCAGAGATCAGGAGAACCTGGACAGAACTCAGAGTTAGTTTGACTTTTATTAAATAAAAGGTCTTTTCTTTCTGAATAACTTCTCACACATTTGTCACAAAGAAGCAGCTGAAAGCAGCAGCAGGTCAGTGAATGCATCGTGCTGCAGATGGAGCGGGCCTCGAACAGAACCCTGCCTCAGACCCGGCAGGTTCGGGGGTTTGTTGTTGTTTACAGTGTGATGGTTTTTATCTGTTTGTGGACACACAGTTTGGTTTTTGGCTCATTTATTAGATAAATGTGACGGTTCTGAATCAGCGGAAGTTCTGTCTTCGCCTGGTTTCGCTCTGAATCAGCTCCAAGTTCTTCTTTATGTTTTTATGGGAACTTGGTTTGGTGTAATTTAAAGTAAATCAGCAAGAAAGATGACTTTTTCTGGATATTTCCCCTTTTTTTTGTTTCCTTGTAAAACTTTAAGAACACCTCATTGTTTTCTCCTCACGGTACTGAAACCTTCCTTGTGGTTGTTTGTCTGCTTTTAAACAGTTTTCTGAATGAATTCGTCTTCTTTTATGAAACGGTTCGATCTGCTTCGCAGGAAATGAGCTCAGACTGAGAACGGAAAGGTTTCTGTTGTGAAACGGCCCCGAAAGATGAAAAGTAAAAGAAAAATAAGGTCGATAATTGCCAAAGAGCAGAGTGGCCTAATTGGGCCTCTGCGGATGACGTCTGCCCGGTTATTTGTGTGATATACAGTTAATCTCCCATCAACAATAATTGCTACTAAATCATGCGATGACGCTAATGTCTGTGAAATCAGCGGCGATTCATTTACTGCGCGCTAAACATTTCTCTTCAAACTCCTCCTCGGCTCAGTTTCCTCGTGGCTTTCTTTAGTTTTTTTGTTTCTTTTCATCTGTTTGGGGCTCACACACACACACACACTTGTCTCTGAAGACGCTCTTGTTCCTGCGTCCGGAAACTTGTGGTAATTTGTCAGCGTTTCTGCAAACAGGTTGTGGCGTGTTACTCAGCTGCACGGCGATGATTCTGGGCTCGGCGCTCCGCCTGCAGAGCGCCAACAACACGTTCCACTGATTGATGACTTCTGCTGAACTCGCTCTCCATCGTTTTCTGCTTCCACAAACGGGAGCAGGTTTTAGCACATTTTAAGAGTTCTTCTGCAGATAAAGGCTGGCGAGATCTGACGTTCCTCTCGGTTCTCCTGCAGGCTTTTGGTTAGTAGGTAGTTCTGAACAGATTCTTCAGGTTCTTCGTTTTGTTGTGATTCGGGTTCTGTGCAGGCCGTCCCGTCACACCCAGAACTCCTTGTTCTTCCTTTAAACTGTTTTTATTGATGTTTGGGCTCGCTGTCCAGCTGCAGACTAATCAGATGACTCCTTAATGGTGTGACACGATGAAGGATCTGCTGGTTTCTCTCAGAGGACATCGTTAATCTGGACCGAGTCCTCAACCCGGTCTGCAGAAACCGCAGAGGGAACCTGCAGATGGCCGTCCTCCTGCTGGACGTTGGGTGGCCTCGTTTCCATCTCAGAGGTTTGGCTGTTTGACTGCAGTTCCTCCAGGAGGATCACTTCCTGTCAGAGGTTTCTGGACAGTAGCTGGGTCTACCCGGGTCAGTTCTGAGGCAGTGTCTTTGCTGGACATCTTCTGATTTCAACCAGAAGAAAGGATCATTCATTCAAAGCCTTCTGGGGGTTTGAACCAGCCAGTTTCTGTAAATCGTGTCCTGTTTTTGTGTGCGCGACTTGTAAGACTGTGCACATTGTGTTGTTGCTCACATCAACTGGGACGAGTTGGACAATGATCCAGATTCATCAGGATGAGTCCAGCAGTCAGTCCTCGGTGTCGCCTGGTTCTGTTTGAGTTGAAGGTTTTATTAAAACTACAAAGCTCTGGTTGTACGGAGGTTTACCTGATAAACCCTGTTGGACTCCAGCTCGTCCCATTTGCTGCGGGTCTGTTTGCTCAGGGCAGGTTGGCTCAGGATGTTTTGTTTTGTCTTTCCAGCTGACTGCCTGTTTAAACACACAGAGCGTACAGTAAATGTTGGACAGTCCCACACTAACGCCCTGTCTTTCTGCTCTGTCTCCAGCCCACCGGTTACATGGAGACGTCTCTGTCCTACAGCTGCATAGAGGACCTGCAGCTCCTCTCGTGGGACAACGCCCCGAAGTACTGCGTCCAGCTCAGCTTCCCCGGTGGCACCGTCCTGCTGCAGGTAATCCACACAACAGGACTGAGACCCGGGACAACTCTGTAGAGACAAGGTGTCACAGAGACATGTAGGACAACCACAAAATAACACAAAGACACGGGACGACCTCAGAGACTCCAAGTAATGACGAAGACACTTCTGTTGTTCAACAACTAAAGGACGCAGAGTGAGGAGTGAGGGACATAGGAGGACAGAAGACATACAGGACAACCACAGAAACACAGGGTGACCTCAGAGAGACTCAGGGGGACAGCAGAGGGACTCAGAGACATAAGACGATAACAAAGACACTTGAGATGATGACGGCAGAGTCTGAATGTCTTCAAAGACCTGTGATGGGGAAGACCTTTTCTTGAGGGGGACATGTCCGTTGAGGACCGTCTTTAGCTGTCTGCGGGCGGTTTGTCAGTGCCGGCTCCGGGTGCGTCTGAGGTCCTCCTGTCAGCGTGTGAAGCCTGCAGGGAAGCAGCTGAAAACGCTGTTCCTCCTCAGCCGTCTTTAACTTGGACCATTTCTTCCTCTGGCCGGTGCTCTGCCGGTGCTCTGCCGGTGCTCTGCCGGTGCTCCGCCGGTGCTCTGCCGGTGCTCCGCCGGTGCTCCGCCGGTGCTCCGCCGGTGCTCCGCCGGTGCTCCGCCGGTGCTCCGCCGTTGCTCTGCCGGTGCTCTGCCG
>NC_051440.1:26491711-26505884 GCF_001649575.2 Kryptolebias marmoratus | reverse complement strand
TTCTTCCTCTGGCCGGTGCTCCGCCGGTGCTCCGCCGGTGCTCCGCCGGTGCTCCGCCGGTGCTCTGCCGGTGCTCTGCCGGTGCTCTGCCGGTGCTCCGCCGGTGCTCTGCCGGTGCTCCGCCGGTGCTCCGCCGTTGCTCTGCCGGTGCTCCGCCGGTGCTCCGCCGGTGCTCCGCCGTTGCTCTGCCGGTGCTCTGCCGGTGCTCCGCCGGTGGTCTGCCGGTGCTCCGCCGGTGCTCCGCCGGTGCTCTGCTGGTGCTCTGCCGGTGCTCTGTTGGTGCTCCGCCGGCCATCAGCAAACAGACAGGAAGCAGGAGGACGACGAGTGGATTACTCTGGTTGTTGTTAAATGTTGTTGAACTGCGTCTGTGTTTTTGTTTCCAGGAATAAAATCTTTAATTTGATGCAGTGAGAGTTCTGCAGCTTTGTTTTTCACCAGAAACTCACAGGAAACCACTCGCTTTTTAAAGTTTCACTCATGTCTGTTTCCGTAAAGAGACAGACGGCTTATTTAGAAACTCATTTCTTTCTTTCTGTTTTCTTTAACTTTGCTTTTTATCAGTCATGTTTGTGCTCATGTGTTGTCGTTTTCTTACCTCCTTCTTTATTTGTGTCATTGTCTTTTTCTGATCATTTTATTCTTATTTAGTTGCCAGTTTTTAATGTTTTTTTTAAATTAAAGAAAATTAAACATTTTTCCTGGTAAAAAATCCTAAAAGCTCATTTATGAATTTGAGGCAGATAATAATAAGGTTTCATATAAAAGCTGAATCTTGTTTCTGAGAACGGTCTGGTTTGTCTGTCTGCAGGCTGCCAACAGCTACCTGAGGGATCAGTGGTTTCACTCTCTGCAGTGGAAGGTGACGTTTCTCCTCCGGCCTCCTAACACCCCGCTGTTTGTCACCCACCTGACCTTTGACCCTCCGAGGTGTCACGCTTATTGATGACCACATTGTGTCTCCTGCAGAAAAAGATCTACAAGTACCGTAAGGTCCTGAACAACCCGAGTCGCTGGGACGTGGTTCTGAAGGAGATCCGAGCGCTGGTGGACATGGCTCTGACCTCTCCGCTGCAGGACGACTCCATCCACCAGGCTCCGCTGCACATCATCTCCACCCTGCTGGCCGAGGTAGGCCTCACACACACACGTTACCTGCTGTCCAAAGGTGAGCTCAGGTCATCATTTAGCTCCTCCTTTCTGGGTCACGTGGAGCAGCTTTCAGAGCTTTCTTTATTATTTGCTTTGTTTCCTAAATATTACCTCCAGAGTTTCAAACGGCTGCAGGAGTTGTTTGAACTGATCCTCTGGAGGTTGTTGTCCTCTGATTCGTGTCGTTGAATCATCTGTTTCCTCCTGATCTGAGCTTCAGTCACAAAATCTTTGATCTGAGTGAAAAAACCCAACTCCTGTAACTAAAGCATTTCACCCCGAGGATTTAGCCGTAAGCTGGTCGTTTTGTTTGAGGACTTTTGTTGACTGTTCTGTGTTCCTCTGCAGAACTCGAACCTCAGCGCTCAGGATCATGAGAACATCATTGTGGTGAGTTTGGGTTCCTCCTCCTCCGTAGGTCCCTGTTGTGTGTTTGTGCAGCTCACCTGAGTCTGTGTGTTGGTTTGCAGGCGATCGCTCCTCTGCTGGAGAACAACCACCCGCCGCCCGACCTGTGCGAGTTCTTCTGTAAGGTGAGATCAGGGGCGGCACGGTGGGGCAGCGGCGCGCGGAGCTGCAGCTTCAGGGTTCTTAAACGTTTCTCCGGTTTGTTGCAGCACTGTCGGGAGCGGCCGCGGTCCATGGTTGTGATTGAGGTGTTCACTCCGGTGGTCCAAAGAATCCTCAAACACAACATGGTGAGTTCAGCTCTTTAACCGCGGCGTTTCTTTCTACTTCCTGTTTAGTCAGTTTGGCAGCTGAGGTTCAGCTGTTCGACTTCACTGCTGCTGTAAAAGTTGGACCCAGTTCCTCTTTTGGTTTCTGGTCTTTGTTTGATTCACTGCTTTTATAACTGCTCTCTAATTTAAGATTTTTATTTCCGGACACCGAAAGGTTAACGATCTGTCTGTTAGCAAAATCAACCGATGAAAATCGGGCGTTACTTCTGAACTTTGGTTCAACAGAGTTGTTTAAAAAACTCAAGCTAATAAATCTGACCTTGACTGAAAGGACGGTTGTCCTAAAAAGACTGAAGCTAATGTGTCCTCAGGGACATGTCCTGTAATCAGCCTCACAGGTGTCCTCAGTCCTGGATTCAGTCAGTCTGCCTGTTTGAAGGGGACAGGTAGTCACAGGGCTGTTTGGGATCAGGGTGTGTACCTCACTGAACATGGGGGACAGGAAGCTGAGGACAGAGTTGTCCCAGAAGCTCAGAAAGACACTGACTGAGCAGCAGGTTGAAGGTAAAGACTATCAGATGTCCCTGAGACTACAGAAGGTCCAGGTCCACAGGACGGTTCTGTTCTGGTTCTGGATCTGTTCAGGGTCCAATGAAACCTGAAGACTATCAAGGCTTTCTGGAGCCAGATGTTCTGCTCAGGGTCAGATCATGGGTCCAACAGGATAATGAGCCAAAACACCAAGAACGGGTCAGAACCGAACCTCGGACATTCTCATCATCAGATGATGTGAGTCCGGTCTCCGGCGTGAACTCGGCGGGTGATATGCATTCCTTTAAGGACTGTTGGGTCTTTGAGTATTTCCTGCACAGAGAAAGTTCACGGCTCGTTTTAACGAGTCGGTGACCTTTAGTTGACCTTTAGTTTCTGGATCATTTGTCTGTTTTTCCTCCGGCAGGATTTCGGTAAATGCCCCCGGCTGCGTCTCTTCACTCAGGAGTACATTCTGGCCCTGAATGAGCTGAACGGAGGGATGGAGGTCGTTAAGAAGTTTGTCCACAGGTGAGTCCAGGCTGGGGCGGGGCAAAGGGGCGGGGCAAAGGGGCAGGCAGAGGGCTGACAGCTCAGAACGGCTGACTGTGTGGCGCAGGTCCGAGGTTTCTAACGGGTTGTTATGTGTTGCAGCATGCACGGGCCGACGGGGCAGTGCCCCCACCCGCGCGTCCTGCCAAACCTGGTCGCAGTGTGTCTGGCGGCCATTTATTCCTGTTACGAGGAGTTCATCAACAGGTGAGTGACCCCTGCTTCCTGAACGGAGCTCCCCATCTTCATGTTTTTATCTTTGTGCAGCTGCAGAATCTGTTTGTGTCACAGTCCTTCAGTAGCTTTAAGAAGACATGCAGCTCTGACCTTTCATGGTGGAACATCGTACGACAGACAGAGCAGGTTTATCTGAGGCTCACTTTTTACTCCGAGTTTCTGACGAAAGTGCTGATTCTTCAGTCCAAGAAAACTTCAAAATAAGAGCCTGGGTCTTCTTCCCAAAGTCAAATAAAAACTGTTGGGTTTTAGATGGTTCCCTTCCTTCGTTTGTTGGAGTAACAATAGTTTTCAATATTCCAGAGAAAGCTGCTGCTGCTGCTGCTGTTGTTGTTGTCGTTTGTGTTGTTGTTGTTGTCGTCGTAGCTGTAGACTCGTCCCTCGGCGTGTCCATTGATTAGACGGACATGTGACTGGTAATGTCCCACATCTAATCTGAAGGAAACGGTACAAACAGTCGTTACCAGGAAGGCAGCTCATAACCACATTATTCTGTTTATAACTCATTTACAGCGTCACACAAATACACAAACAATTTTAGAAAAACAAATAAATGGAAAATAATTAAAGCCGAGGTTGTTGCTGTAAAGTTTATCCCTGAATGCAGCTTTAATGCTTCCACTTTTAAAGCTTTTGTTTTAATAAGAACCTTAAAAGTTTATTTGTCTTCAGTCGTATTAAAATACGAGCAGCACGTCCTGAACAGCTTCAGATGAAAGGATCTGATTCAAACAAAGAAAAAACAAATCATCCTTTCATTTTTAATCCTCAGAAAGGTTTTTACTGCAGTACTTCCTTATAATGCCCTTTTTCAGCTTTTAGGAGCATTTACTGACAGGAAAATGTTGCATTTAGTTGTTTTACTGCTGCTGTTGTCAGCTGGATTCATCTGATCCTGGTTTCTGCAGAGAGGATCAGACTAACTTGTGTTTGATGGGATTAAACCTCACCTGAAACCTCCTGGAGTCTCAGTTCTCCGTCGACTGGAGGACTAAACCCTGATCGGTGCAAAGGCTCCATCAGAACCATGTTGTAGTTTCACAGATACTTAAAGGAAAACTGGTTGTTTTTCTTCCACACACATCTTTCCAGGAATTTGTCTTAATGTTCTCCGTCAGAACCCCCCCACCCCGTTAGCTTCTGCCCCCCTGAGAGGGTTTGAAGATGGCATCCCGAGGAGCCGTCTCCGTGGCGGCGGTCCCTGCAGAGTCCAGTGACATGTCCCTCTCTCTCCCGAGTCTTCAGCGTTTGTTTTGGATGGTTACTGATGTTTCTTCTTCTCCTGTTGTTACAGTCGGGACAACTCCCCCAGCCTGAAGGAGATCAGAAATGGCTGCCAGCAGCAGAACGACCGCAAGCCGCCGATGCCGCTGCGCCTGCTGCGCCCGGAGCCCCCGACGTCGCCACCCCCCGCCACCCTCCTCCCTCTCTCTACCGCCCCCAGTCCTCAGCCGGCGCCGCCCGCCCCGACAAACCCGCCACCCTCCCTGCCGCTCTCCCCTCCCCCCTCCATCGTCAACTCCAGCGAGATCCTGGTGGAGCTGGAGCGCAACAACAACTCCGCCAACGCCAAGCGGAAGGGCGGGCCCGCGGGCGGCGACAGCGAGCCCAACCTGATCGACTGCCTGCTGGTCAGCCCAGCCGTCAACATGCTGTCCATCCAGCTGCCGGCGCAGGCGGACCGCGTCCTGGGCTGCTTCGCCCTCATCCTCAAGATGCTGTGAGTTCAAACAGGAAGCAGCTGCGTTTCGTCCCAGACATGTTAAATTCCTACCTGCCCGGGTCCACAGCTGGTTCTGATCCAGCTTTAGTTTGGGTTTGAAGGCAGATTCTGCCAAGACGTAACAGAACCTCACACTGACCGCTTTAAAATCAGCTTCCAAGAACAGAAAAAAGTGATCCTTCAGGAAAATATAACAACTTTTATTTTATTTTCTGATTTAAGACACGTTTAAAACAAAGTGTTTTAGAGTCAAAGCAGGAAATATAAAGCAAATAAAAATATAAAACTCATTAAAGCTCAGCGAAAGGAGAAATCTGCTTCAGTCCAAACAAGCTGAAGATTAAAGGATGAAAGCAGGAGTAACTTTCTCCATGTCTTCATCAGGGAGACGCAGACGGTCTGAGCGGCCATCACTGAGTAACGTTTACAGGAAGTGTCTCCTGGATGTCTGGAGGACTCTTTAAAGCCACATGCAGGCAGACGGTGGACTTCCTGTAACAGATAAACCCGAGTGTCCCGGTCTGAGAGGTCCTCTGAACCACAGCGTCCTCACTGCGTTCTGTGCTTTTCAGGTCGGACTATGATGACTGGAGACCGGCTCTGGCCAGCCTTCTGCAGCCCATCCCCTTCCCGAAAGAGTGAGTACTCCTGAAACCGTCAACACCTCTCCGTTCAAACTGGACGTATAAAAACATTTAACAAAGGTTTTACACATCAGAATCAAACACAGGGTCTGAAATGACTCCAGCTGAAGAAAAACTGCTTGAAGTCTGAATTCAGGACCCCAGTTAGAGACCAGGTCCATTAAAACTTCATTTGTTGAAATCAGATGGATGAAGATGTAAACCTGAGGGATCATCTGTTCACTTTGTTCAACAATCTGCTCCTTCGTGGGGTTACAAGAGTCAGAACCGGGAATTATGGGAATTAACAGGAAACTGCTGATATCTGAAGACAAATATTAACATTTGTTTTGTCACAAACAGATCATGAGTCTGAGTTTATAAAAAAAACAGATTTAATGACCTGATTAGCATATGATGACATCACTGATTCACAACCACACAACTGTTGTAGATCAGCTGCTGGACCGTTGTGGCCCACTCTTCTTTGCAGCTCTCTGAGGTTCTGGTTCTGGACTGTTCTGCTCCAAGCTTCAGCCTCACATCTGACTCCAGGATCCTCTGGTCGACTCAGGAACTGTAAGGTTCAAAACAAATGAGTCATTATTGTTTCAGCTACAGGGAGTACTGTTGCCTCTCCTAATGACGCCTGCAGCGCACGCCTGCAGCGCACGCCGCACCGCAGAGGCGCAGGTGAGAGGCAGGTGTGTCCCAGCGTTGGAGAAACAACAAAACTAATGAAGCTCTGAATGGACCGACCAATAACAGCAGGTCTCAGGAGAGGAAGGCTGCCACTCCTGAGAGGTGAGCTAAGATGGCTCCCCTACGTCAACAGCCGGTTCCCCGCAGGACGCCGTTAGAACCACGGACACGAAAATAAGACAGACGGGTGTTCGTTCGTTCATGGAAACAGAAGGAATATTTTCCAACTGAAAACAGAGTTGATCTGAATCCTGCGTCAGAATTAATACGTTGTTATTTATTAAAGATCAGAAAGTTAAAGCTGGGAGACAAGATCTGCTTCCACCTGGCTGCTCCTCAGGATCAGGAGCTGCTGATTGGCTGCTCCTCAGGATCAGGAGCTGCTGATTGGCTGCTCCTCAGGATCAGGAGCTGCTGATTGGCTGATCCTCAGGATCAGGAGCTGCTGATTGGCTGCTCCTCAGGATCAGGAGCTGCTGATTGGCTGATCCTCAGCAGGAGCTCCAGGTGTGTGTTAGCACAACGCCAGGGCGGAAAGACACCAGCAATGACCTCAGAGAATCAACCTGGGAAGGGTCAAAGGTCATCTGCAGTCCATCGTTCCACAGAGAGGAGACATTTAAGACAGATTCACCCTGAAGGTCAGACCGTGCAGTGCTCAGAGACTCTACAGGCCTCAGTCAGCAGGTCAAAGGTCAAAGCCTCTTCTCTCTGAAAACAACATGGCCGCCAGACTCAGGTTCATCTGAAGGAACCAGAAGACTTCTGGAGCAGAACCAGACCAGAGGACAGATGTTTACCCAGAATGCACTGCAGCTGTCAGCACGGTGGTGGAGGGCTGATGGTTTGGGCCGATTCTGGAGTCAGATGTGAGCTGAAGCTTGGAGCAAACCGGGTCATGTTGGGTCAGAACCGTGTTTCTCGGACTGTTCATGTTCGTCTGACCCGTCTCTGTTTCCTCCCGCAGAGCTCTGGCGCACTCCAAGTTCACAAAGTGAGTATTTCAGTATTTCAGCTGGTGAGCGATTCGGCGCCTTCGAGCCGCCATGACGCTTGTTTTTTCTGCGCAGGGAGCTGAAATACGTCATCCAGAGGTTCGCTGAAGATCCCAGGCAGGAGGTGAGGTCCTGCTGCAGCGTCTGAACTTTGACCCCGAGCAGAAACATGAATCCCTGCCTGGTTTTGTCCTCAGGTCCACTCCTGCCTGCTTAGCGTGCGCTCAGGTAAAGACGGCTGGTTCCAGCTCTACAGCCCGGGGGGCGTGGCCTGTGACGACGACGGCGAGCTGTTTGCCAGCATGGTGAGTTCCTAAATTTACTCAGTCCAACAGAAACTCCTCAAACTTTTAAAAAAAATACAAAACAGCCTTACTGCATATTCTCTGCAGGATTCCTGAAATCAGCTGAACTCCAAGTGAAAGCACCCAAACAGCTAAAAGCTAAAACTAGTGCAGCAGCAGCTAAAGGCTAAAATAAATAAAGTAGATTTCAAAGAGCTCAAAGTTGTTTTGAAGCATATGGAAAAGTTAAACATTTATAAAGTATAAACGTTATAAACGCTGTAACGGATGAAACAGCTGAACGTTTGCTGACTCAGCATTCTGAGGAAGTTTTAACCCTTTCATCCCTGGATTCAGTTTATTCATGAAACTTTTTACCCTCGAACCTCAAACTGACAATAATTTATTCAACACATCATTTTCTGTTTTTATTAATAAACATTTTTCTGTATAGATTCATCTTTTTTATCTCCATCTTTGTTGCCTTTTTCTGTTCTTGTGCAACAAATGTTTAAACACAAAGTGACGCTCCTCCTCCTTCTCCTCTTCCTCCTCCTCCTCCTCCTCCTCAGGTCCACATCTTGATGGGTTCCTGCTATAAAACCAAGAAGTTCCTTCTGTCTCTGGCTGAGAACAAGCTGGGTCCCTGCATGCTGCTGGCCCTGCGGGGGAACCAGACCATGGTGGAGGTCCGTCTTCTTCTGCACTTTATTAAAAGTCTGAATTCCTCCAACACTGGGATTGTTTTATGAGATATTCAGAGAGAAACAGGAGCCTGGAGGTTTTATTTAGTTAATGATTTAAAGCGTGTTTAGGCCAGAACTGTCTCTGCTCGAGGTGCAGTAAATGCAGCGTGTGTTTGTGCAGATCTTGTGTCTGATGCTGGAGTACAACATCATCGAGAACAAAGACACGCAGCTGCAGATCATCTCCACCCTGCAGAGCACGCAGGTCGGCTTCCGGATGTACGAGCAGCTCTGCGACCGGCAGCGGGAGCTCAAGGAGCTGGTGAGTTCTCCGAGCGGAAGAAAGATATTTCTGGATATTAGCGCCTGTCCCAGTGTTCCAGGAGTTCCTTCTTTGTTTTGTTTTGCAGCAAAGAAAAGGAGGCCCCACTCGGCTGACCCTGCCCTCCAAATCCACGGTGAGATCAGATGAGATGGTCCTGGGTGGTCTGGAGTAAAAGCATTTCATTAAACGTCTTCTTCTCGCTGCAGGACGCAGATCTGGCCCGTCTGTTGAGTTCAGGGTCCTTTGGGAATCTGGAGAACTTGAGCCTGGCCTTCACTAACGTCACCAGTGCCTGCGCTGAGCAGCTCATCAAGCTGCCGTCGCTCAAACAGCTCAACCTGTGGTCCACGCAGGTACTCGAACGCAACACAAAGACAGAAACACACCAACACTTGAATGCAGCACGGACACATGCATGACAAGGAATGCAACATGAAGACAGAAACACTTGAACGCAACACAGACAGACCAGAAACGGCTCAAGCTGTGGTCCACGCAGGTACTCGAACACAACACGAGCACAAGCACAATGCAGACACTTGAACGCAGCACGAACACTCGAACGCAGCACAAGTGCACGAACGCAGCCAGTCTGCAGGTAAAACAACGTCTGACTTCCTTCTTGTTGTTCCCGGCTGCAGTTTGGAGACGCAGGACTCAGGTTGTTATCGGAGCACCTGGCCTGTCTTCAGGTCCTGAACCTGTGTGAGACGCCGGTCACCGACGCCGGCCTCGTGGCCCTGAGCTGTAAGGAAACTCTGATTAACTGTGAAACTGTGGAGAAGTGTCCTCCTGCAGCTGTTAAAACATGTGATGTGTTGCAGCCATGAAGAGTCTGTGCAGCCTGAACATGAACAGCACCAAACTGACCGCCGACACGTACGAGGACCTGAAGGTAACTCCGCCCACTCAGCTCAGGTTTCAAAATAAGAGTCTGGTTGGGCTTCGAGCAGAAACTCGAGGTTTATTTTGGATCTGCTTGTTTGTGTTTCTGTTCAGGCCAAACTGCCCAACCTGAAGGACGTTGATGTTCGGTACACAGAGGCCTGGTGATCCTTCAAAGCCCCGCCCACCTCCAACATGACCACACACACACACACGCACACACACGATGATGTCACCACCACCAACGCCATCTTTACCCCTGAGATTCACCGTGAGGAGGAGGAGACACTTTATGGACCTCGCGGCTGCTCCTACTTCCTGGGCGGAGCTTGTTTTCTTGCAGACATTAAGGACCTGTTGTAGGAGGAGCCATCTCTGTCCGTCCCTCACCCTGTCACCCAAACATGGTTTCCATCGCTGAGGAGGGAGGAGTCAGCGACTTGTTACGGACCCCGGCGCCGTTCCACCTGGATTATCTGTGACCCGATCCACCGTGTAGCTAACCCAGAAACCAGTCCAGGTCTCCAGGTCTCCAGGTCTTCAGGTCTTCAGGTCTGTCCCTCAGAAAAACCAGGAATGGGGAAAGTAAAAAAAGAAGATTTTTATGAATTAACATATTTTTCCAGACACGGATGCTTTCATAGAACTTTTGCGTGTTTTCTACAACTGCCAGTGAAGCTCTGCAGGAAACATCCTGATGGGTTCTGACCCGACAGGAACCAAGGCCACGTCTCCTGAAGAGGACAACCACTGATGGACCCGTCGCCACCTGAGAGTTGTATATTTTCCTATCCTCTGGGAACCGTTTCAGAACAAAGAGCGGACTCTCTGCCAAACGTCTTTGCTCGTTTTATCCGGCCAACGGTTCTGTTCTGTTCGGTCCGAGGGAAGGGTCCCCCTCGGCAGACGGGACAGAATTTATGTACATATTGAAAGAGCTACATTCCCTCTGAACGATGTGACCCGACTCATCGCGAGCCCGTCAGAACCTTCCTCCTGCCCGTCCACAAGATTTGTTTCAGAACTGAAGTCCTGTCAGGGTGGATCCGTGTGTCCTCCTCCGGACCTCTGCGTGGCAGAAACGTACTGCTCCAGAACCCGACCCAACACGCTGATGCTTCCTTTCTGCCACGAAGGCGCCCCGAGGCGTCCCGAGGCGCCATCACACCGGAACGATCAACCATCAGAGGAGAGCAGGAGGGCCGATCTGTGGCCTCCCTGCAGGACGCTGCAGGCGTCCGTCGGATCGGAGGACGGGACGTTTCCTATTTATTGGGTGCCATGACAGCTTCCTGCTGGGCCCGTGGACTCGGAGAGCGGGTCCGGTTCCTGTCCTGTATGGTGTATATATCCGTGTATATAGCCGTAGTCTCCTTTCCTCTTTTTTTCCTCCTTTGTTCCGTCTCAGCCGGCTGCTGTTGCCTTCATCTTAACGTGTGTTTGTGCTCCTTTTATTTTATTTTCCACACAAAGTGCACTGTAATCTAAAATATGTTTTTAATGTTTTCTTGGTTTGCAGCGTTTCTTTGAGTCGATCACTTTAATCAAAGACTTGTCTCCTGTGTTTGTTTTTTTGCACGTTCCTGTTGCTGCATCATCCAATGCTTTTATTTTGTAATTTTATATAAAAGGTTCTGAAAAAGGGTTTGATCACTGTCTCCACTCATGGATCAGGGCGGTCAGGTGTGATCGATCAAAGCCTTTCAGACTGTAGCTCAGATATGTTGGTTTAAATGTGGCCATTTTTATAGAGAATAATGTTCAGATAATCATATCCCAGGTGGAACCTAACGCGTAGTTTCATTTTATCTGGAATCTAATGGTTTAAAGGAACATTTCCTGGAACGAGACAAACAAAACGACCAGGAGCTGCTGGGGGCGGGGCCTCCCGAGGAGACCCTCAGCTCCGGAAGCTGCTGGGGGTGGGGCCTCCTGAGGAGACGCAGGTCTGGGTTTCCCTCCTGGACCCGTTGGCTCCACAGAAGAAGAAGCTGGAGTTTCCTTTCTGTGCTTTAAGCCTCAAACTGCATCCTGCAGGTTTCTAGTGACAGAGGAAGGTTTAAATAAAGCGGAGAAGCTTCAGGCTCCGCCCTCCTGCTCAGAAACTCACTCAGGTCTGATTTCTACCAGCAGAGTCGCTCAGCTTCTCACCACGACAGACCGACTCGGAGACTAACGGGCCGAGCAGCTCCTGGCTGCAGGTTCGAAGTCCGACCCGGTCCGCCCGGATCCCGTTTGTTTCCAGAAGTGTTCCTTTAAAGCAGAGTGTGAACGCTGGGCTCTGTGATGGTGTCTGTATCCTGTGGAGCTCCTTCCTCCTCCTGTCATCCAGATGTGCTCCGGTCCCGACAGATGTGAAGGAAGGAGGAATCTGACTGAAGGAAACGAGCGTTTCTTAATCTTTGTGGTAAAATGTTTGGCAGCTGGAAACGAGGCGCCCATCATGTTTCTCAGTTAAAGTCTCATTAATCTGCTTCTCCTGCTGGGTTTTTATCATCATCATCATCATCATCATCATTATTATTATTATTATTGCTGCTGCTGCTCTGTGGCTGTTGTAATAAAATACAAACATTATTTGACAGGAAAAGTAACTATGATGTGAAATAATTTCAATCAGAAATAAAATTGTCTGTGAATATGTTCCAGCTGTTTGTTTTTAATCCTCCGGTCGGTTCTCCGATCCTCAAACGGAATGCTTGTTGCCCACCGCTGAGCGTTGGGGAAGACTCTCAGCTACCACCACAGCAGAGAGAAACTGGGTTGGAGACGGTTGATTAGCTGTGGTGGCCATCTTGAATCTTTAAAATCTGTCCAGGGACAGACATTACGGAGCCCTGTAAGGTTATGTCATGTTACGTTTTCTCAGGTTCTGAGGGAGTGGAGCCAACACCGACCAGAACCAATATGGACCCGGACCCAGGTCCTCCATCTGATGGAGCTGAAGGTGTGGATCAGCAGCCAGTTCAGCTGAACATCTCCAGATGATGGAGAACAACAGAACCAGCTCAGTTCCAGGTGTTTGTTTGGTTCTGATAAAGACGTGTTTCCCTTCAGGTCCGGGTCTCAGTGTGGGCCGGCTGAAGGCAGGAACGCTGCTGAGGTTCTGTTACAGGTTCTGTTTGAGGTTCTGTTGGTCTTTCTCCATTTCTGCTCCAACGCTGCCACCTTCTGTTCACCTTCCACCTGACCCTATAATAATACTTCAGAGGTTGACCTTTGACCTGTTTCCATCTTCAGGCTTCAACCAGCAGCTTTTCTTCTTTATTCATTTAGAGTTTAGAGCAAACAGGAGTTTTACAACCTGAAGTGAGAGAACTCAGAACCCAGCTGGGAGGCAGGAAGTGTTCGTCTTTTTATTCTGACTCCTTGGTCGTCATGACAACAGGATCTGAATTCATTCACGACACAAAGCAACGAGTCGAGTCACAGATGAGAGGAAATATTTTTACTGCTGATCAGGTTTATGTGGCGAATTTCTTCTGCCGGACTGGAGCAGGCAGGCGGGCCGCGATGTCCTGCAGGGGGCGCTCCACCACCACCAGAGAGCGGTCCTCCAGCAGCGCCACGCTCAGGAGGTTCTGTTGGACCAGAGACACCGAGATAAAGCTGCATCCTCCTGGACCCGCTCCGGGAACTCTCAGCTACGACCACACCTGTCAGACTGACTGACTTCAGCTTCAGCAGATATTTTGCTAACAGACAGACGTACCTGGAAGCTCTTGCAGATCTTGAAGGCGTGGCCGTTCCTGCTCCTCTCGGCCGGAGGAAGGCTCCTGAGGACCAGCTGGTTGTACAGATTGGTCTTTGCATCAGGAAGTGGCTGCAGAGAAAGCTGCTCTTCATCAAACATTCAGGACAAAAACCACGAGGCTCAGATCGAGCCGGCCGGCCTACCAGAGTCTGGTCGATGACGCAGAACATGAAGGCGTCGTGCAGAATGATGTGCGCCGGGTTTCTGGGGTCAAAGGTGACGGCGGTGACGGGCGTGTCCCTCTGCAGCCACAGGGGGTGAAGGCCCTGCTGCTGCAGCTTCCTGCTCCACTCCGTGTACTCCTTCTGCTCCAGGGAGAACTCCAGGATCTGCACACAGCAAGGGTTACAGGAGGAGGAGGAGGAGGAGGAGGAGGTGAGGGGGTGGGAGGAGGAAGGGGAGGAAGGGGAGGAGGGGGAGGAGGAGGAGGAGGAGGAGGACCCACCTGCCGGTCGGCGTGAACGGACACGAGGCAGCCGCTCGTGGGGTGGACGGAGACGGCAGTGGGACAGGAGGCGTAGACGGGGAGCGAGCAGTGGAGCTGCAGAGCCACAGGTTGAGGTTCTGGTTAACAGGAAACGAATCGGACCGGGAGGTTCTGACCCGGCAGGAAGCTACTGAAACCACTGAACCGACCGGAGGCTTCGTGCTGCGTTCAGGAACCTCTACTTCCTGCTACAACGAGGCGTTTATTTTAGGCTTTAACTGAGATTTCTCCAAACAGACAGAAATTAAGTCAAATAAGATTATTTGATTTGAGTATCGAGTAACGTCTCCCAATCAGAAGAGCGGAGCTGAGGTGACCTCTGACCTTTAGCTTCTGGAGGTCGAAGACGTGGATCTCACAGTCTGTGTTGGCCGTCACCAACCACCTCCCGTCCTCGCTGGGCGCCAGCAGGTTGACCGGCTCCCTGGAGCCTGAAAGGACAAGAAACCCGCTGAAGGTTAGGATCTGAGAGCAAAAAGGGTTAGTCCGGGTCATAGTCCGGGTCATAGTCCAGGTCACAGTCCAGGTCACGGTCCAGGTCACGGTCCAGGTCATAG
>NC_051440.1:26486728-26490294 GCF_001649575.2 Kryptolebias marmoratus | reverse complement strand
CAGTCCAGGTCACAGTCCAGGTCATGGTCCAGGTCATAGTCCAGGTCATAGTCCGGGTCACAGTCCGGGTCACAGTCCAGGTCACAGTCCAGGTCATGGTCCAGGTCATGGTCCAGGTCATAGTCCAGGTCATAGTCCGGGTCACAGTCCGGGTCACAGTCCAGGTCACAGTCCAGGTCATGGTCCAGGTCATGGTCCAGGTCATAGTCCAGGTCATAGTCCGGTTCATAGTCCAGGTCACAGTCCAGGCAATGATCTCACTCACCAGACTTGGGTCTGAGGGTCTGAAGGTGTCTCCACTCCAACTGCTGGAGGCCGACGACGACGACAGACGACTGGCTGGAGGAGGCGAAGAATCTGGAGGAGTCAGAGGAGAAGCAGAGCTGCTGCGCCGAGCAGAGCTCTTTGGGCACTTTGGACACCTGGAGGAGAAGCAGGAGAAGCAGGGGGAGAACCAGGAGGACATGTGAGTCTCACAGCAGACCCAGCTCTTTTTACTCTGAAAGCTTTTCACTCATCTGCAGTTTTGACCACAGCGTTAGAAATGACAGAACAATCAGGTCCAACCGGGCTGGAGACGGAGGGACGGAGCAGCTGGACACGTTGGAGGATGTTTCTGTCACTCGTTGGCTCCATAAGAACTGGTTCTGAGTCCATTTCTCTGGTTCGTGTTCTGTAACGGTCCGGTTGGAAGGAGCTGCAGCTCACCTTGTTGATGCAGATGTTGTTGTTGTCCAGCTGCAGTCTGTAGAGACGAACGCCGCAGACGGTGGAGTACGCCAACCACCCCCCACATGGAGACAGAGCACTGCAGCAGATCTGATCGTCTCCCTGCAGGACGCAAACAGCTGACCTCACATCCACCTTCAGACTGTCAGACATTTTAACTGATCTTTCCATTCAGGATTTCAGCTCTTGGATAAAACAGAACCTGAGAAGAAGGAACTCTGAAAACAAGTTTTCTTTCAAACCTTCAACCCTTCACAGGTCGGCAGATCATCTGCTTTCCAAACTAAACTGCTCCTTTCTGTTCTTTATTGACTGAATTTTACCTGATAAACACACCTGGTTACTGAATAAACAACAACAACAACAACACACCTTCCTGTTCAGCTGGATCAGTTTCTCAGGTTTCCTCTTCACAGGCAGAATGTCGCCGGGCTTCCCTGGAAACACAGCAGGAGGTTAGCTCCTCAGTTAGCACCAAGGCTAGCTCCTCTGTTAGCACGGAGGCTAGCTCCTCAGTTAGCACGGAGGCTAGCTCCTCAGTTAGCACAGAGGCTAGCTCCTCAGTTAGCACAGAGGCTAGCTCCTCAGTTAGCACAGAGGCTAGCTCCTCAGTTAGCACCAAGGCTAGCGTGTGTTTCTCACCGTTGCCATCGCTGTCTCCAAGCCTCCATACCTCCAGATGATCTGGAAACTGGAAGAGCAGCAGTCCTGCTTTCTTGGCACAACTCACAAGATTTTTCTACAAGGGAAACAGAACAGAATGATCATGTTGCCATGGCAACAGGTGTCATCAGCACATGACAAAATATTGATTTCTTTATCGGTCGTCTTTAACTGAGATCTGAATTCTTCAGATACTTTCCTCAGTAACGCTCTTCATCAGACCCAGGAACAGGTGTGTTCCTCTCGGTGAACTCACGTGAGGGAAAGTGATTTTACGGAGCGCTGACTCCTGGGTGTTCTTCTCCACTTTGTCCAGCAGGGGTCGCACCACCAGCTGAGTGTCCATTCCTGACAGAAAATATCATCATCATCATCAGGTTTAAGCCCTAGCCCCTACAGACTGCTCCTAGTACAGGTTTAAGCCCCGCCCACCGCAGACTGCTCCTAGAACAGGTTTAAGGCCCCCACCGCAGACTGCTCCTAGTACAGGTTTAAGCCCCGCCCCCTACAGTTTATGTTTGATTCACATGCCCTCATGTTGCTGCTGTTTGTTCAAATATTCATTTTTCTCATCCATTTGGTTCGAGTTAGCTCATCAAGTTAAAAACAAACGGTTACCGTGGAAACGAACAGTCTGAGTTCACCTCCAAAACACAACAGTGTCTGACAGGTAAAATAAAGATAATCTTTTTTTTTTCTCCTGTGATCTCGAAGTTTAACGCAGAGTAAACCAGTTTGAACGTAGGATGTGTCTGACTGAGGTCAGAGGTCAGAGGTCACATCTGTCTCACTGGAGGGAAAACAACCTGAATTTAAATCCAAACCAACCTCCAGAAACCACAGCGGTGTCGGTGTGGACCAGCGCCCTCACGTCATGCGAGTGGTTCTTAAAGGTTCTGGTTCTGACCCACTGCCGGTCCGAACCAGGCAGTGGCTCCACAGCGGAGGAGATGAACTGAAACTGGGTCACAGTTCCCTCAGACGTCCCGGCGATCACGCTGCTCTCATCCTGTCAAACATTGTCAGACTGGGTCAGGTTCTTCTGAGACCGGTACCGACACCAGCGGCTCGTGGCTCGCTTCTCACCGGTGAGACGGACAGAACCAGGACGTCCCACTTGGTGACCAGGTGAGTCCGGACCAGAGTTCCTGTGAAGCCGTCCCAGATCTGGACCTTCCCTGCAGAATCCCCGCTGATGATGGTGCTGTCGGACAGGAAGGCGACGCTCCAAACCACCACTTCCTGCGTCTTGGAGGCTCCCGCACCGCGCTCCACCAGCAGGCGGTGGGAGGCGTGGCCTGGTGTCAGAATCGGGACAAATAAAAACCACAAAACCCAAACGGGTCTGAAATGCTTAAACTGCTGGTTTACCTGTTTCTGTGTCAAAGATTCGGATCATGTCCATCATCCCTGCTGCGATCTGCGCTCCGGACGGATGCCAGGACAGGGACACGATCCGACCTGTGGACGAGTCCAACGGTCACATTCCCACAATCCCACCTGGTCCCATAAATACAGCCTGTCCAATCATAAACCCTTAGATGTCCATGACTGTCCATCATGTCCCTGACCTCTTCCATCATGTCCCTGACCCTCTTGTTTGTGGACTTCATGAGTCCTTCCAAAGACCTGTTCTGAGCTGCGGTTCTCCAGCCGGTTCTCTGATAAAGTCTGGACCTGAAGAGTCCAGCTGCTATCCTTCAGCTGGACTCTGGACTTGTTGGGTCTCATCCTGACAGGGACTTTTTATATTATTTGTCTTTTTTAGCTCAGTGTTCCATCTTAAGCAGGTCCACCTTAAATCCAGGCAGACCTGCAGGTGGAATAAAGGTGGAATAAAGAAATAAAGTGTGATGATGTGCAGAACGTTCACCTTTCTGTCGGTCCAGGTTCCTCTGAAACTGAATCCTGTCCTCCAGGATCTCAAACATCTTCACGGTTCCGTCCTCACAGCCAGCCTGTCGGAGAACAGACAGTCAGATCCTGGAGAACTGGGTTAACGAGTTCCTGTCTCCACCCGACTCCACCCGACTGCACCTGACTCCACCTGACTGAACCTGACTCCACCCGACTGCACCACCTGACAACACCATCTGACTCCACCCAACACCACCTGACTGCACCCGACTGAACCCGACTGCACCTGACTCCACCCGACTGCACCCGACTGAACC
>NC_051440.1:26483942-26486224 GCF_001649575.2 Kryptolebias marmoratus | reverse complement strand
GTTAGCACGGAGGCTAGCTCCTCAGTTAGCACAGAGGCTAGCTCCTCAGTTAGCACAGAGGCTAGCTCCTCAGTTAGCACAGAGGCTAGCTCCTCAGTTAGCACAGAGGCTAGCTCCTCAGTTAGCACAGAGGCTAGCTCCTCAGTTAGCACCAAGGCTAGCGTGTGTTTCTCACCGTTGCCATCGCTGTCTCCAAGCCTCCATACCTCCAGATGATCTGGAAACTGGAAGAGCAGCAGTCCTGCTTTCTTGGCACAACTCACAAGATTTTTCTACAAGGGAAACAGAACAGAATGATCATGTTGCCATGGCAACAGGTGTCATCAGCACATGACAAAATATTGATTTCTTTATCGGTCGTCTTTAACTGAGATCTGAATTCTTCAGATACTTTCCTCAGTAACGCTCTTCATCAGACCCAGGAACAGGTGTGTTCCTCTCGGTGAACTCACGTGAGGGAAAGTGATTTTACGGAGCGCTGACTCCTGGGTGTTCTTCTCCACTTTGTCCAGCAGGGGTCGCACCACCAGCTGAGTGTCCATTCCTGACAGAAAATATCATCATCATCATCAGGTTTAAGCCCTAGCCCCTACAGACTGCTCCTAGTACAGGTTTAAGCCCCGCCCACCGCAGACTGCTCCTAGAACAGGTTTAAGGCCCCCACCGCAGACTGCTCCTAGTACAGGTTTAAGCCCCGCCCCCTACAGTTTATGTTTGATTCACATGCCCTCATGTTGCTGCTGTTTGTTCAAATATTCATTTTTCTCATCCATTTGGTTCGAGTTAGCTCATCAAGTTAAAAACAAACGGTTACCGTGGAAACGAACAGTCTGAGTTCACCTCCAAAACACAACAGTGTCTGACAGGTAAAATAAAGATAATCTTTTTTTTTTCTCCTGTGATCTCGAAGTTTAACGCAGAGTAAACCAGTTTGAACGTAGGATGTGTCTGACTGAGGTCAGAGGTCAGAGGTCACATCTGTCTCACTGGAGGGAAAACAACCTGAATTTAAATCCAAACCAACCTCCAGAAACCACAGCGGTGTCGGTGTGGACCAGCGCCCTCACGTCATGCGAGTGGTTCTTAAAGGTTCTGGTTCTGACCCACTGCCGGTCCGAACCAGGCAGTGGCTCCACAGCGGAGGAGATGAACTGAAACTGGGTCACAGTTCCCTCAGACGTCCCGGCGATCACGCTGCTCTCATCCTGTCAAACATTGTCAGACTGGGTCAGGTTCTTCTGAGACCGGTACCGACACCAGCGGCTCGTGGCTCGCTTCTCACCGGTGAGACGGACAGAACCAGGACGTCCCACTTGGTGACCAGGTGAGTCCGGACCAGAGTTCCTGTGAAGCCGTCCCAGATCTGGACCTTCCCTGCAGAATCCCCGCTGATGATGGTGCTGTCGGACAGGAAGGCGACGCTCCAAACCACCACTTCCTGCGTCTTGGAGGCTCCCGCACCGCGCTCCACCAGCAGGCGGTGGGAGGCGTGGCCTGGTGTCAGAATCGGGACAAATAAAAACCACAAAACCCAAACGGGTCTGAAATGCTTAAACTGCTGGTTTACCTGTTTCTGTGTCAAAGATTCGGATCATGTCCATCATCCCTGCTGCGATCTGCGCTCCGGACGGATGCCAGGACAGGGACACGATCCGACCTGTGGACGAGTCCAACGGTCACATTCCCACAATCCCACCTGGTCCCATAAATACAGCCTGTCCAATCATAAACCCTTAGATGTCCATGACTGTCCATCATGTCCCTGACCTCTTCCATCATGTCCCTGACCCTCTTGTTTGTGGACTTCATGAGTCCTTCCAAAGACCTGTTCTGAGCTGCGGTTCTCCAGCCGGTTCTCTGATAAAGTCTGGACCTGAAGAGTCCAGCTGCTATCCTTCAGCTGGACTCTGGACTTGTTGGGTCTCATCCTGACAGGGACTTTTTATATTATTTGTCTTTTTTAGCTCAGTGTTCCATCTTAAGCAGGTCCACCTTAAATCCAGGCAGACCTGCAGGTGGAATAAAGGTGGAATAAAGAAATAAAGTGTGATGATGTGCAGAACGTTCACCTTTCTGTCGGTCCAGGTTCCTCTGAAACTGAATCCTGTCCTCCAGGATCTCAAACATCTTCACGGTTCCGTCCTCACAGCCAGCCTGTCGGAGAACAGACAGTCAGATCCTGGAGAACTGGGTTAACGAGTTCCTGTCTCCACCCGACTCCACCCGACTGCACCTGACTCCACCTGACTGAACCTGACTCCACCCGACTGCACCACCTGACA
>NC_051440.1:26469508-26482323 GCF_001649575.2 Kryptolebias marmoratus | reverse complement strand
CTCCACCCGACAGCACCACCCGACTGAACCCGACTGCACCACCCGACTCCACCCGACTGAACCTGACACCACCCGACACGTCATTCTTCCATCGGTCAGATTCTCACATATTTACAAAAAGGTGAAACTTTGAGTTCTGACTGTAGAAGAACGTAACTGAAAAATTCTCCCGTAGACGTCAATGGTGTTTAGTTTTCAGAGAGTTCTAAACCCGGTTCTGTTCTCTAAACCAGGTTCTGTTCTCTAAACCAGGTTCCTCTCCTTCATAATGAGGAGCTGATAAATGGACATTTCTGCAGAACCTTTGGTTAGAACTACGAACCGCCAGCAGAGTCCCCTGCTTGTTGCTGCTGATGGTCCAAACGGGCCCTCCGTAGGCCTCCAGGCTGTATCGGGGCCTCAGGTTCTCCAGGTCGTACTCCGTGATTTCTCCATCCAATCCGGCGCTGAACAGACGCCGACCCACCCAACACAGAGCCTCCACGGCCCGCCCGTCCCGCCCGGGGATCACCTGAGCGCCAGAACCAAAACAAAGATCATTCAAAGATCAAAGATCCTTTCTAACGCTCTCCTTGCTCCGCCCACTACTACCTTCTCCTGGAAGTAGTTGTCAGCGAAGTTAAAGATCTCCACCGAGCCGTCAGCTCGGGCCGCCGCCAGCCGCTCCGTGCGGCGGCAGAACGCCACGGCCCGGATGGCACTGGGCATGTAGTCAAAGAAGCGAACGCGGTGAACTTTGAACTCCCCCATTCAGCCCTGAGGGACAAAAAGGAACAGATTACTTCTCTGTGACTTTTACATTTATCACCTCCGGTTCTCCAGAACATCACAGCCAAAACGTCAACAACAGGGATCCACCAGAGATCCTTCAGGTGGAGGTGGACAGCTGAGTCCTGAACCTGGACCTGGTTCTCCTGCGTCGGTCCGGAGGACCTGGTTCTCCTGAGTCTGACCCGAGGACCAGGTTCTCCTGAGTCGGTCCGGAGGACCTGGTTCTCCTGAGTCTGACCCGAGGACCAGGTTCTCCTGAGTCGGTCCGGAGGACCTGGTTCTCCTGAGTCTGACCCGAGGACCAGGTTCTCCTGAGTCTGACCCGAGGACCAGGTTCTCCTGAGTCTGACCCGAGGACCTGGTTCTCCTGAGTCGGTTCTGACAGTCCTGGACTCGTGGACCACCTCCCTCAGTTCGTGTTTGGAGGCTTTTATCCTCAGGATGAACCAGGTTCTGCCTGAAGGTTCTGTTGGGTTCTACATGAGTTCTCGGTGTTTTGGTTTCTGTCCTTCTGGCTCGGTTCTGATGGAAGTCAGTGGATATTTTCGGAGGTCAATCAAACTCCGACATCTTTAAATAAAAACCTAGAATCCCTCCATCATATGTTGGAGTTTCAGAACCTCACTGATTGGTTCTAACGTCTCTGTTTGTTTCAGAAACGAACGAGCTCGAACCGGAAGAACGGTTCCGTTTAAAGAACCTAAAACTTTAATTATAAATTTACTGAAACATTTTAAAACTTTCCTCACCTGATTTTTCTGGACAAAATTCTCTCACTTTTCACGCCGCACGTTTCAAAACATCAGGAACCACGTTGATCACCCCTGAACCGGAAGTAGTCAAAGAGGAGGCGGAAGTGCGTCATGACGTCGCCGGCAGACGCAAGTGGCGGGAAACGGTGGTGTTTGGATCCGGAAGCTGCTTCGTTGTTTGCAGACAGGATGGTTCAGGTTTTTATCCGGTAAAAACTGAGTTTTAACTTTATTAAAAGCTTCACGTTAATCGGTGGAAAGATGAGTGAAAAAATAACTTTAGTTTAAACATGAAATAAATAAAAGTTATTTTAGGACAGACAGATGAAATGTTAGTTAAACTGTTTAAAAACTTTTAACAAAACTCTTAAAATTAATGTAGTGGTTTTTTTCTTGTTCAGGTTGTCTTCAGCTGTTTATTAATAAATCTTTTTATGTTTATAATTCAGGACAGTTAAAGTTAATCTCTGCTGATGAGTCTGCTGTTGGGCTCAGTCTAATCTCTGCTGCTGGGCTCAGTCTAAGTTCTGCTGCTGGGCTCAGTTTAATCTCTGCTGTCGGGATCAGTCTAAGTTCTGGAGAGGAAAGCAGTTTGTTGCTGTGGACCTCCTTCATGACTGAGATCTGGGTTTCTGTTAGTGTTTGTTGGGATCGTTTGTGGTCTTGTTCCTGCAGGATGGATACGTCTGTTTGATGCTGGTTGTGTTTGTCCTGCAGAGGCGGCGTGGACGGCGGCGTGGACGACGGGCCTCCGGAGTGGCTGATGGTGGAGCTGCAGGGTGAGATGGTGTCCAGACGCAACGCCGGGCTGGCAGGAAACGTGATGGGAGACCTGCTCTACACGAAGGAGGTTCGTCAAACAAATATTTGATGTTCTGTAGATTTATATCATTTATTTCTGTTGAAAAACAGTGACTTACTTTAGTCATGCCTGTAAAATCACCTGGTTTCAGTTTCTTGTATCATGAAAGGTTCGGTTCTGTTCCTTTAGCTCCTTCCACGTTAGTTTAACTGAAACCAAACATGTCTATAACCTCTGAACCCCCCACCCCCGGGGCTGTTCTGGAACATTTAAAGATATAAATCTCCTCAGAATGTTACTGAAAAGCAAAAGGTTAAAGTTTTTGTTTAGTGTTTTCATTTTTTTAACTTCCTGTTTGTCCACCAGGGGGTGTCGGTGCTGATCGTAGGACATCACATTCTCTACGGGAAGCTGGTCAAACTGGAGAAACCGTTCGCCGTCCTCACCAAACACCCGGGACACTCACAGGACGGCGGCGCTGATGATGTCGCTCAGGTAGCCATGGAAACGGACCGGCATGAACCCGCCTCCACCTCCTACTCCGTGTCTGCGCTCATCAAACGGAAACTGATCTTTAAAACACGACCCAAACCCATCATCACCAACGTGCCCAAGAAGGTGTAGAATGGGACGGGTTGGACTGATGTTTGACTGATGGGACGGGTTGGACTGATGGGACGGGTTGGACTGATGTTGGACTGATGGGACGGGTCTCAGGTTTATATTTCAGGCTTTGGACTCGCTGCTGCCGCTGCCTGTTTGGGTTTTTGTTGTGAAACTAAACTTGATGCTGCAGCAGCTGCTGACTTCTGATGGTTGTTTTATTTTTAGCTCCGTTTGGACAAATATCTGGTTTTATCACATGACAGGAACCAGCAGACTCATTTTAACACAGAGGCTCTTCAAAATAAGAGTTTGGGTCAGAGCCAGAACCAGAAGCAGAGGTGGGAGGTCAGTTTGTCCTGAAAACCATGAAAGAGTTAAAAAGGCACAAAGTGAAGTCGTCTTGTTTTGAAAGGATTTAATAGATGTTTTAGTTGGCAGAGTGATGAAGGTGGGTCATCTTCATCCCAGCAGCAGATACAGCACGCACACACACTCTCACACACACACACACACTCACGCACACACACACGTCTCATAACTGGACCCTAAGAGTTGACCGCAGTCAGAAATTTAAACTAAAAAAATAAAACTAAGGATTTTAGATTCAGTCTGAAATAAGATGGTCTCAGTGTGAAACGGAGGGAACAGTCGGGTGACAAAGATGTTTACAGCGTGTGTGTGTTTGATGAAGGCGTGCCGCCACCAGTGAAAAGGCGTCCTGTTAGAGCGCCGGGCCTGAATGGACCGATTCATTAAGCTGCAGCTCCGTCGCCTCCCACACTGACATACGTTTACATTTCCTCAGCACGTTTTTAAGCTCAAACAATGAAGTTAAAGTGAGTCGGGTCGGGTCGGGTCGGTCAGTGATGTCATCACTGAGGCTCTTCAAAACATCATGACAGGAAAACTGCTTCTGACTGACAGATTCCTACAAAAATAGTTTAAAAAAAGTCAAAAAGATTTTCTAACAGACTGAGAAGTTTTAACTTCATTCATTCATCTGTTCATCCATCCATGCTGGGTCCACCACCCCGAGCCGGAGGGACATGTCCCACCCCGAGCCCGTGGGACATGTCCCACCCCGAGCCGGAGGGACATGTCCCACCCCGAGCCCGTGGGACATGTCCCACCCCAAGCCGGAGGGACATGTCCCACCCCGAGCTGGAGGGACATGTCCCACCCCGAGCCCGTGGGACATGTCCCACCCCAAGCCGGAGGGACATGTCCCACCCCGAGCTGGAGGGACATGTCCCACCCCGAGCCCGTGGGACATGTCCCACCCCGAGCCGGAGGGACATGTCCCACCCCTCCCAGCTGAAATGTTCAGAAACCACCTTTAACAGATGCTCTAAAGGTCACTGGAAAACTTTGGAAGCACCTTTTTAGTCCCCCCGGTCCATCCCATAATATGATGATTAAATGGCAGAAGTGAGCAGGACGCTCCACGTGTTGGAGGGAGACAGCAGAGCAAACCGCCTGGAAGATGGAAACTCTCCGTTTGCTTTCAATGGTGGGATTGTGCTTTTAAACAGAAAGCATTTATCATGACTCGGAAAATTCCTCGGATGCACCGAGATGGAAAACCCGGAAACAAGAGTGTCAGTGAGCTGAAACGCCCTCTGCAGACATGTGGATGGTTTCTGGAGCATAAATTAAATCTCTTTACAATAAAAATCAACATTTCATGTAAAAAGAGACAAAGTTCCAGTAGGAAAACAGCTGAGTCTCGACACCTTGTTGTTCGGTTTAATCTCTGAAACGCTGAGTGGTTCTGCTGGCTGGGAACTGGACCGTCGTGAACAACAGCTGCAGGTTGAAGGTTTGGATTGTCTGCTCACAGCAGATGATTGTGCTGATGATGATTAGTCGCCATGTGGGGGCGCCGGGCCTCTGAAAACCCGTCCTGAAGATTTCCTGACCCGGTTCTGTCAGAACCATCAGACGTCGGGTCTGGATGCTGAATCTTTCCTCCTAGCTTCCTTTTACACTGCAGGAAGTCTTAATATTCTCCTTCCAAGCAGCCAGAACCTTCCTGTTCTCCAGACTCTCTGCAGGTCTCTCAGTTTCACTTCCTGAACCTTTTCACCTCTGACCTCTGACCTCATCCACACAGAAAACAGCTCCAAAATGATGTTCTCCATCTGGGAGGTTTCAGCTTCCTGTGGAGGAAACACCGTCAGACGGTGAAAGGCTGCAGGTGGAGGAGTTCTCAGCAGAACCTTTCAGGCTAACAGGTGTTTAATCACATGAACCCTGAAACCTCACAGGACCCTGCAGAGATCCTCCAGATCCTGGAGAGGCTCTTTTTATTTCTCAGTTTTAAAAGTATCCTCATAAACACAGAATAAAACTATTCCTAGAAAGTTTCAACCAAACAGAAGCACAACAAATGAACCAAAAGCCTGCAGTGCTTCTGCCTGGCCTGCATGTGGCGCTGTGGCGCCAGGAAGAGGAACGGAGGAGGGGAGCACAGAGCTTCCACGCTGGGAGGCGTGTCATCGGCCTCAGGTCGTAGGTTAGATTAGAGGCGGAGCTATGACATCATCGTTGTTTCAGCTGTCGGTATAAAAACAGATGATTTCACTCTGGAATCTGTTTTAAAAACTCCTAAAACGGCGTTTTCATTTCGAGACAAGGCTGTAACGATAAAAAGCTTTTCTGCAACATGTCCCCGTCACGATGGACCCAAAGTGGGTCTGTATCTGCTGAGAACGGGCCCAACAAACCACTTCCTGTTGCCTCCTTTCCACATGTGCTGTTTTTAGCTCTCTGGACCAAATTGAAGTTGATCAAGAATCTAATTCTGCTTTTTGTCAGCAGCTGCAGACACACTCAGTTTGTCGAGGAGGAAAGATTTCAGCTGCTCCAGTAGTTTATAGGAAACACCAAATGTTCCGAGGTTAGCTGTCTGACCAAATAAGAACTTTACTCTTATCGGTGTTTTTAATTCTCTCTTATCTTTCTAAAAATGGACCCAAACAGCCGAGTTCAGCTCAGGCTTTAGCTCTAAAGCTGACACGTTTTCTGGCTGTGATCAGTTTCTCTGCTTTGTGTCTGACTGAACTCGTCTCAAATAGGAACAGGACTGAGCTGAACTTTCTTGGTTCATTAGATTTCCAGCTCTACAGCTAATTTGTTCTTCTGAACACCTGAATCCAGTCCTCTTGGTTCAGAGAAAAGCACCAGTGAGCCGTGCAGATCCAATCATCTCTCCTTTGTAGCACCAGTGATGAAGATCCCAGCTCCTGTCAGCAGAGTCAGACACACAGCCTGAACGTCCCGGCAGCACCCCTGGTTCATGCCTCAGCGTACGGCAGGTGGTACTGTTCCTCCCTCTTGTTGCAGCGTTTGGCTACGATAGCCAGGTACAGCACCAGCAGAATGAGCCAGTAGCAGCCGTAAAGTGTTGTCCCAGCTATCAACAAGACCTTCTCCGTTTCACTGAACGGCTCCTGGGTTTCACAGTAGATGGTGTACGCCACACCTCCGAGCAGCACCAGAGCCCACACGGTCACTGGCACAGCACCGATCAGGTTCACCACGATCTTCCGCCGGCCCGAAGTGCCCCATCCAGCCTTGTTGATGGTAAGCAAGGCAAACATTTTGGCAGGGAGCAGGCTGGACATGTAGAGCAGGGAGTAGAGCGACATGAAGATCATGACAAGGCTTCCACGCAGGAAGCAGGCGTAGGTAGCCTTCACCATCCCAACCAGCTGCACCGTCAGTAAGAAGAGCAGGATGTTCCACAGCCGGCCGCGGTAGAAAAGATGGATGACTGTGGCAACCAGGAAGAAGGGGAAGAAGCCGGTGACCACGGACTCGTAGGTCATCCACAGACTGTGCTTGTGGAACCACAGGGCGTTGTAGAGCCACTCACGGAAGTAAGACTTGCTCCATCGAGTCTGCTGGTTGAGCCAGCGCAGGTACTGCGTGGGTGTCTCCGTCTGACACTGGGACCGCGCCGTGAACTTCGTCTTGTAGCCGAAGCTGAGCACCCGGTTGGTCAAATGGCGGTCATCTCCAAAGCTGCACTTTGAGCCCAGGAAGGTCTGATGGTACCAGGGCTCCAAGAAGCGCTGCAGCAGGGAGTTCCTGTACATCCCCAACGGGCCGCTGATGCACTGGACGCAGCCGAAGTAGGACTGGCAGGCACGCTCGATGTTGAAGGCCATCCAGTAACGCACGCTGCTCAGGAAGGAGATCCACGAGTCATACTTGTTGAGGATCTGGAAAATGACAAACAGATGGTTTAATGACTGCATCAGAATCCAGCAGCTTTAATTTCAACCTTCTTAGTATTTGTTCATCAGCTGTGGACCAATGATGGTCCAGTGTGGACCAATGATGGACAAATGACGGCCCACTGTGGACCAATGATGGACCAATGATGGACCAATGATGGTTCACTGTGGTCCAATGATGGACCAATGATGGACCAATGATGGTTCACTGTGGACCACTTCAGCTGTGGACCAACGATGGACCAATGACGGTCCACTGTGGACCAACGATGGACCAATGACGGTCCACTGTGGACCACTTCAGCTGTGGACCACAGGTGGAAAAACGTCAATTTTCTGATTTGGAATTCTGATTTCAGGAATTCAATCCAGATGATTATTTTAACATGGAATGTGGAAATTTGTGCTTTCAAACACAAACGTGTCCCAGCGTTCCTCTCTGTGGTGCCCCACTCCGCCTCAGCATTAAAGGTTGAACAGCTTTCTGTGTCTCACTGATTTAAGAGAAAGAAACTTCAAGAAATGTCCGAAGTTAAAAATGGGTTTTCTGAGGCTGTGCTTTCTTCCTGCTTCTCTAAACTGAAATCACTGACTGTTTTCTGCTGCAGCTGGAGGCGGAGTTTCCTCGGAGGCTTACCTGCACATCCCCACCGACCCCGCCCACCATCGGATCCTCCTCAAGGACTTTCAGCATTTCAATGGTACAAGCTGGGTCCAGAACGGTGTCGGAGTCACACACCTGGGGGAAGACACACACACACACACACACACACCGGGTTCAGGGATGCAGAAGGTCAAACTGAGGCTCAGATTAATGCTGCAGCAGCTGCAGGATGCTGACTGGTATTTATGCTAAAATCCTGCAGGGAAATGAGAAGCTGCTGACAGAGAACCTAGCTGGGTCACTGAGGTCCCGCAGAACCGGGTCAGCTGTGGACAGGACCTCTGACCCAAAGCAGGACGCAGCAGCTGGCCGTCCATCATAAACCCGCTGGAGTTTAATAAAGGCTTTCTGTTCCTTCTCTGGAACACAGGAGCCGTTTGTATGAGGCCCGATGACGGATGCTACTTTTAGCTTTTAGCTACTTCTCTGTTTCTTTTAGCTCGTGTCAATTTCAGGGTTTATTTCTCACCTGCACGTAGTCCACGCTGTCTCCCAGAGCCTTGAAGGCGGTGTACATCACCTCTCTCTTCCCGCCCCACTCCTGCATGATGCAGGAGAACCGCCGGCCTCGAACGAGCCGGGCCACACGACCCGTCTCCTCCATGTGCACCGCGCTCCTCCTCCCGCCCCCGACTCCTCCTCCTCTGCCTCCGTCGCTGTGAAAGTTCCCCTTCCACACCATGCTGCCCGCCTGCTCGGCCCCGCCCATCACCTCCTGGAAAATGTCCATCATGTACTGGTCCTCGGGCCGATTCCCGTCCACCACCAGCACCACTTTCAGGCCCGGGAAGGAGATGCGGCGGACGCTGCGCAGGCACTTCCTCAGGTAGTCTGGGTCCTCCTGGTACGCCGCGATGCAGAGGGCCACAGAGCGCCGTAGGTGCCGGGGCCAGGCGGGGCCCCTCATCCGCCGGTGCTCCAGGAAGGCGAAGAGGCTCTGGAGGAAGAGGTGCAGGGACAGGAAGGCACCATACAGGCCGAAGGAGAGGTGGTGCTGCTCCGTGTGGATGAACTGGTAACCTTCAAAACAAGAAGAAGAACATCAGCATCGCGTGTTTTTGTCTCATGACCGTGTTCCCGCCTGCGAGCCAAGCTCACCTGTGACGTAGGCCAGCAGGATGGTGAAGAGGACCACCGCGGCGAAAAGGGTGGTGACCACGATGTTCAGCGCATTCCTGCAGCGAGAGGGCATCTGGAGGAGGAGGAGGAGGAGGAGGAGGAGGAGCAGATTAAAACAATAAGCTGCTCAGAGCTGAGCTTCACGAAGAATTTAAAAACTGGACTGTTTGGATTTTCTTCCTTAAACATGTGGAAGAAAAAACTGACTGAAAAGTCCATCCTAACAGTGAAGCACGGCGCTGGCAGCATCATGGTGTGGGGCAGAGTTAGTCAGAGTTAAAGGAAAGAGGGACAGAGGTCCACCTTCCAGGAGGACAGCGAGCTGCGTCGGCAGCAGAGGTCAGTACGTTTGTGGTTCGAAGAATTTCAGACTTTCTTTATTGAAGTGATAAAAAGATGTGAGCTGCCGGCAGGATGCAGCAGTGGGTTGGATCACGCGACTCTTCTGGTTGTGGCTGTTAGGAATCTTGGGCTGATCCTTGATTTCAGTAAACAGGTCCGTTTGACTCTTCCTCGTGACGCCTGTAACCCGGGTGTAAATTTCTAGCTTTCACCGGTTTCTCAAACTCTTCATTAAATCACATGATAATCCTGATAATAGGGTCGCTCTCACGAGACTATGAAGCAACCAATCACTGCCCAGTTTCGAAGGTCACATGTAGTATTGCAGCCTATTGGCTGGCTATATTAATTTGAGCAGGAAGTTTGAACACTAGATGCATTGGGGGGGAACAGAGCAGAGCTGAGCTGAGCTACAGGAGCCGACTACCACCAGACCAGCCAGGAGAGATGTCAATTGTATGTAGAACAACCGGCGGATCTGGTGAGTGTTGTTTTGACGTAGCGGTTAGCAATATGCTTGACTGTGAGGGGCTGAATGAACCCACACTGGGTTGAATAATTGTGTTTTAATCTTTCTAAATAGGATATTGATTGGATTGATAATGAATTTGATATTTATTGAATATAGATTTGTGTACACATCAGAACGATTGAATTGGATTTCAAAGTTTACTGGTCCTGTTTATTTATACAGGCCAGAAGATGGCGAGCTAAATGTCCAGGCCTAGAGCCATAAGAAAAAGATTGCACTTGCGTGTGTGAAGACTTCCGCTCTCCTGCCAGGATGGTAGGAGGCTCCTTGTAGCCTGAGAACTTTTTCTGTCTCATCCTGACTCTTGATTTCCCACCTGGGATCTAAACCACATCGAGTTAAGTACCTTACCCAAAGCCAGCTTGCCTTGGGATTTGTTTACCCCAGCTTGGGGTCAAAGGACTGAAGGGTGTGGGCTTAGTCAACTGTGGGGATTAATTTATTTTGGTTTTGTTTTTCTTTTCTAGTATTGCGCATATTTATGTTTTTTGTATGGCCTTTTAGATGTCTGTTTTTCTTGTTGGATTTGTATGTTTTGATGTCTTTCACTGTGAATATAACTCACTAGCATACTGCAAATCTTCAGCCTCCGTGTCTCCTTCATGAGTCGAATGCTAGTCTTCTGAGAAACCAGCCTAATTGATCCATTTATTTATATTGTATTCTTTAAATATATTACACGCCCTTCATCCTTTTATTACTTCTACGACTGCAACTCCCTCCACCATGAGATCCACCAGTCTCTTCTCTGCCAGTTCAAAACTGAGAGAACCACCACATGTACACATTCTGTGGACATGCTGGGGACATGACTCCCAGTCCCAGCCCAGTGAGATGCCATTCTAAACCCTCTGCTGAAGAACACTCCTCGAGTTTAAGGAGAACCAGTTGAAGGTTCTGGACTGAGGTCCAATCAAAGTCCAGACCTCAGTCCAGCTGAGAACCCAGCTGTTGGACACGAGCAGCACCGTCCAACCTGAAGGAGCTGCAGACGTTTGGACATGAAGAACGGACCAAAATTCAGCAGGTTTTCCCTCTCTGTGTCCTGCAGACACATGAAGTTTCCTTCTCTGGCCTGAGAGGTTCTGAACCTGAGCGGTTCTAAACACAGAGAGCTTGTTGTTCAGCTGACTGAAGCGTCACTTCCTGTTTGTTCTGGAGAAACATCAGCCTCTGACATCACAGCCGTGCAGCAGCGAGTCGAGGAGTTTTGGCCCAAAGCCTTGATTTAGTTTCTCCTGCTGCAGTAAAACACACACACACACACACACACACCGGGTTATTAGCTCTAAATAAAGGCCAGGTTGGGTTTGGCCAGAACTCGGGACCGGTCCAAACAGGAACAATTCTGCTCTGTCATTCATAAAATGACCTGAAACGTTGATGCTTCGAACATTTCTTTCAGCTCGGTGTCATCGGAGCATTCAGGCAGAGTTACAAACCGGGCCCGGATCAGAAACAAAACCTTTCTCAGCTCCAGCATCATTTTCCGTGTCAGCACCGGCATTCACAGAACCAGAGCTCAGCGGCTCACGTTTCATCAGATTAGGAGACCCAAACGTTTTGTTCGTTCCACCAACAGAACCAAGGAGAACCGAGGAAGGAGGTCTGGGCCAGTTTGGGATCCTTTCAGTAAGATTTGTGACAGGTTCTGTTGGCAGCAAAGAAAGGGTTCTGTCAGGCTTGAGCTGTGGACTTATTTTATCCTCAGGTATTTATATTTTAACAACTGACTCCTTAGTGATTCCTGCTCTCTTCAAGAGAATTTCTCCCTGATTCTACTAACTGAGATCACTCTGACCACTGTCTGCTGCAGGTAACTCTGATTAATTCTGACAGAACTGATGAGCTAATGGCTGGTCTGAGCAGAACCAGGACCAGAGCCTTAAAACAACTTCAGACTCAAACGTTTCAGAATGTTAGAAACCGAAGGTCATCTCCATGACCTGTGAAACAGCAGCAGCAGCTAGCTGTAGCACCTCAGCTGCAGCCGGGGTCACTTCCGGAGGACAGGGAGGACAGGTCAGTGATTTCTGGGACCAAAGAGCCAAAATAATCTGATTTTAAATCATTTTTAAAATCGGGAGGTTTTGTGGGCGGGGCCTAATTGAGCAGCGATACACTCAGGTCTTAATCAGACTAGCCTTTAGCTCATCTGAATGTCTGAGAGGCAACGTGAATTATCCATCATGTTTAAACAGAACTCCACTTTAAATGATCAGAACTATTACTTTAACGTTTTATTTCCTACAGCTAAAAACTGTCCCTGAAGCTCCTTTAATTAAACTGTTTTTATCCAATCAGCTCCTTCAGACTGAGCTTTTATTCTGACAAGAACTGAAGTTTGTTACAGTTCTGGGAAGTCCAGCAGAACCTCAGGATCAAACTGCAGGTAGAACCAGACAGGAAGCTCCAGAGACAGAACCGGGTCCAGCAGGAAGCTCCAGGGACAGAACCGGGTCCAGCAGGAAGCTCCAGAGACAGAACCGGGTCCAGCAGGGTGTTTCAGAGACAGAACCGGGTCCAGCAGGGTGCTCCAGATACAGAACCGGGTCCAGCAGGGTGCTTCAGAGACAGAACCGGGTCCAGCAGGGTGCTTCAGAGACAGAACCGGGTTTATTCAGAACCTTTTCCTTCTCTCTGAAGTCCAGCTTGAAGTCAAACTTTCCGTCCTCTCTCTTCACTTTTCACCTGAAAAACATGAAACTTCATCGTGGAATTAAAGCTTTTACCTTCCTGATCCGGTGGACCCTCCGTCTCCGTGTCCCCCCAGGTCTGGGTCCGTGGATCTGAGACGTCCAGCCCTTCCTCCCCCCCCTCCCCTCAGCACAGCGCTCTCCTTGTTCTCCCCCCTCCTCCTCCTTCAGCTCACACTGAATCTTTATTCCAGCTCACTCACTGAATTCAGGAGATCCCACATCCAAAAATACAGCTTCAGACCTCCACCCTCCTCCACGTCTGTGGGCCGGCCCCCTCCCTCCCCCTC
>NC_051440.1:26466014-26468752 GCF_001649575.2 Kryptolebias marmoratus | reverse complement strand
CCTCCCCCCGTCTCCGGACCCCCCCAACCTGCTCACTGTCTCTCTGCAATGCAGCCACATCCTCCACGGCGCCGGGGGGCTGTTTGAGCGGAGCCCCTCTCCTCTTGGGCTGACTCAAAGCATCCTTTATGGGAGTTATTTATCCTCCCCCTCCCCCTCTGTGAGGCTGAGCTGCTGACACCCTGCAGGTCCGACAGACTGCAGCAGAATCGGTTCTGCCCGAGGGTTCCACCTGCCTCCATCTAAAGAACTTTTACATCAGTTTCTCAGACGTGAATTAATTCATCTTCATACGCAGAAGTTAGCAGATAAATGTTTCACATAATGATGAAGATAAAATCATTCAAGCAGCTTCTGCTTTCAACATCCATCAACTTTCTTCTCTAAAGCCCAGAAAGAATCTGGGGCTTTTATTTTGAAACAACCTACAATCACAAAAATAACCCTTCTTATTGTAAAACAAATAAAAACAGAATGAAATCATTATTAAATCTCAAACTCATTTTATTCACAATGGAACAAAATAAACAGGTTAAATGTTGAAACAACTTTCTTTTAGAAAAGGTCATTTTAAATTTGGTGGCAGCGACACATCTGGCACATCTGGAGGAGCTTTTAGTGACTGACGAGGTTAATCCTCAGCAGGTCAGTCAGAGGTTCTCCAGGCTGACAGGAAGTGTCTGAGGACAGAGGAACACTTTCACAATAAAGTTCCTGAATCTCCGTCATCTCCTGATCATAAAATTAATCTGTAGAAACCTCTGAGGTCAAAGGTCAAGGCTGGTTCTGGTTCTGCTCAGGTACACTGTCTGTAAACACAGTTCACCGTGCTGCTTAAAGCTCTATCAGGCAGAGAAGAAGCCAGATGTGAACAGATGTGTCTCCTCTGGCAGGTCAGCCTGCCTCTCTGATGGTATTGGGGTGCATTAGTGCCTCTGGAAAGGATCTGCTCAGATCCAGGACTGTTTTCCAGGAGGATCTTAGAAATATTCCTCTAAAATGTTGGGGAAGAAGTCTGGAGAACTCTGAGTCTGAGTCCACGTCTGTCAGGACGTTCAGGGATCAGACGAAGCTTCAGCGTGAGAAGATTTGAGCCGAAACGTTGAACAAAAGTTGCGCTGCGTTGTTTAAATGACATTCCTTCTTTTGTGTCGTCCTCGCTGTGACATCATCCAACAAACATGTCTGCCAGGAAGGAGTTTAACAGAAAACAACGGGAAGTTATCTGTAGTTTGCATAAAAACCTGAAACTCTGCAGCAGCTGGAAGAGCGGTGTCCAGATGTTTTCAGAGTGAGGCAACATGAAGTTACTTCGGTCGGGTGGGTCAACATCTCTGTAAACTAAAAACCCACAAAGATCCTGAACATGAAGAATGAAATAAGTGTAAAAAGTGTTTCTGTTTTCTTGCAGTAGAAGACATCAGAAACTGTAATAAATGATTAATTATTCAGCTGATAATCGAGCTGTAAGCACTGAATCCCTCTGAGCTGCTGTTTACGACACCATGTGCTGCGTTTGACTGGAACCTTTTCTGTTTTTGTCTCCAGTCAGAATCTGGTTTCGTCTTTCTGACCATCTTCAACACGCCGCTGACTTCAGAGCGAGTTGCTGCCACGCGAGGAAACTGACCTGGGAACGTTTCAGGTCCGTTTGGAGAATCAAGGATCGGATTTATTAAAATGTCTTTTACTACAGAACAGATACAGGAACCCTCAGTAATCTGAGAAGAAACGTCTTCAGGAAAAGATTTTAGATTTTAAAATAACTAGAAATGAAACATCTCTGCCAGCCGGTTTCCCTTTGCCAAAAACCTGGGGGAGGAGAACCTCTGAACCCAGAAGGAGAACCGGGGGTTTAGAGGTTCTACGAAAGGACGACAATCTTCTTCTCCAGCTTCTGCTCCGGGAAGATGAACCTCCTCATCACGTCGTCCAGCTCCTCCAGAGCCAGCTGAGCATGAAGAACCGCCACCTCGTCCGGGTCAGAGCGGACCACCCACTTCAGGGCCCGGTACAGGTCCAACAGAACCTCGCTGAGGACCTGAGGGAGACACAGAGAGGCTTCTGTGATGTTTTCTGTGTTCAGTAAAAGAAACTTTAAAACCCGGTTTGTGTCCCGCCCCCTGACCCTTCTGACCCTCCTGACCCCTCCTGACCCCCCTCTCCGTCCTTCCTGTCCTGTCCTCACATCCCTCCCTGTGTAATGAACTGGTCTGGACCAGCTGTTCCAGGTAATGACAGGACCGGGACCAGCAGCTGCAGGGCTTCAGGGTTCCTCCCACGAACCAAGAACAGACGGGAGGTTCATCTGTCCACAGGTGTGAGTGAGAGCGTGAAGGGACTGGAGACATGTCCAGGTGTCCCCTGGAGACAGACACCAGCTCCCACGTTTTCATTTCACAGGAAATGAAAAAAAGTGGTTTAAAATCTTAAAACTCCCAGTTTTGTTTTGCTTTTTAAGACGAGAATCCTAAAGATTAAATGTTAATAAATAAAGATCTGATTTTCTGCTGGATCTGTTTGCTTTAACAGCTCAGAACCGGAGCAGAACCGTCAGAATGACGAGCAGATTCCACAAACACACCTGAGGGGCGGGCTGGAGACAAACGGACCAAAGACTGCAGGTCTGAAGGGTCCGGGTCAAAGGTCACCGCTAAAGAGCACTTAGGAACTTCAGACGGTCGGCTGAAGCGAACAGACATTTCTAATGTTCTACCTGGTTCTGCTGTGTGTGTGTG
>NC_051440.1:26440045-26462555 GCF_001649575.2 Kryptolebias marmoratus | reverse complement strand
GACAGGAGGACATGTCTCTGACAGGAGGACATGTCTCAGACAGGAGGACATGTCTCAGACAGGAGGACATGTCTCAGACAGGAGGACAGGAGGACAACATGACGAAGTGTTTGTGTTGTGTTCAGTGTTCATAAATTTAAATTCATTTTGTTTGTTTGCCAGATGTTGTGCACAGAGTGAAATAATCAGCTCCTCACCTCCTGCGCCAGCGCTCCCAGAGAGAAGTCCAGCTTCTGACAGATTTCTCCCAGGTTGGACAAACTGCTGGCTCGGACACTTTGATCCGGATCCCTGGTTCCCTGCAGGAAGACGCCGACCAGAGGACGACCGAGGTGAGGCGCCAGTTCTCCTGCAGGAGGAAGAGACGGGTCTCAGGTTCTGCAGCAGGCGTCTGTGGACATTCAGCTAAACCTGCTAACAGCTGCTGTTGCAGTCGATCCTGATCACAAACAGGAAGTTCAATCATCATCCTGAGCCCAGGTTGCTCCAGGAAGGACATCCGGTGGAACACCTGCGAGTTCGCTCGCTGTGGTGACCCCGACGTAACGGAGCAGCCGAAAGAAGAAGAAGAACTCCTCCTCGTCCTCCTCACTGGAGCCACCAACACTCGTCTGTCCTCCTCACAGAGGACAAGAAAACTGGTTCTGATGTTCAGGAACGACCCAAAAACCACCACGGCTGCTGAGACACCAGCGTCCCTGTCCACCAGTGTCCCTGTCCACAGTGAGGACTCTCTGACATCACCATGGACTGAGAGGACCAAGAAAGAAGCTCCAAAACCTTCAGGCTGGACTGAAACCTGCAGCTGTCCACATGGACAGGACAGATGTCTTCTGGAGACAAGTCTGATGGTCAGATGAGACAAAGATTGAGCTGTTTGGACACAAAGACAAGAAGGACATTTGGACGAGACAAGGTGAGGCTTTCAGACCTGAGAACACTTAACCAACTGTCAGGCACGGTGGTGGCAGCATCATGCTGTGATAATGAAAGAGGAGGAGGAGAACTACTACTCTTCGTCTGTCCTCTGCCTGTCCTCGTCTGTCCTCCTCGTCTGTCCTCCGTCTGTCCTCCATCTGTCCTCCATCTGTCCTCCTCGTCTGACTCCAACAGGAAGTTAAAAACAGCTGCAACCATAAAAAGCTGCTTCGACTCGACTCCGTGCTGCTGACGGTGCAGATGGAGGCGGACGAACAGCACCGGCACCAGAACCTCCTCGGAGAGCAAAACCGGGCCGGTTCTCCTGAACCACAGGATCCAGAAACAAGTGATGGAACATTTTAATGTTGTATAACAATAATTATTTTTTGTATCAAGGGTTCTTTGTTCTGTGTGGGAACTGAGGAAGACTCTGGTCCTTCATCCTGTGTTATCAGATGCTCTCCGAGAGAAACGGAGCTGCTCAGTGATGAAGCCTCCCCATCAGAGAGGAGGAGGGGGGGGGGATCTCCTGATTCCCTGAAACAGACATCTCACCACTGGTTGATTACTTTCTGCAGTTACACCTTCAAGGAAATAAACGTCCTTCAGAGCAAGATTTATTCTGGTGGTAATACATCCTACAGCCGGGTAAGAACCGGGTAAGAACCGGGTAAGAACCGGGGAAGAACCGGGTAAGAACCGGGTAAGAACACAGTATGTAGCAGGTAAGAACCGGGTAAGAACCAGGGAAGAACCGGGTAAGAACCGGGTAAGAACACAGTATGTAGCAGGTAAGAACCGGGTAAGAACCAGGGAAGAACCGGGTAAGAACCGGGTAAGAACACAGTATGTAGCAGGTAAGAACCGGGTAAGAACCAGGGAAGAACCGGGTAAGAACCGGGTAAGAACACAGTATGTAGCAGGTAAGAACCGGGTAAGAACCGGGTAAGAACACAGTATGTAGCAGGTAAATGCTGAGTAAGTACCGAGCTGTTCTTCTTTGTAAACCTCAGAAAGTTCTCAAACCAGCAGCAAGCAGAACCCAAACAGAACCAGACGTCTTTCTGCTGAACATTAACAGACGAGATGATTAAAAAAGCTTCTTTTTTGGAATCAGACGCAGCGAAACCCAGCAGCAGACTGAAGCTCCGAGCCGAGCGTTCCCTCCGATCCATGACTGAACTGTGGCTGTGCGCTGATGGAAGGAATAATCTGCATGGGAAGTTATCGCTGCAGGTTTTTACCTGTTCATGCAAATAAAACACAGCTGAAGGTTTAACATCCGAGTTCGACCCAAACCCAAGCTGCTGACGGAAAACAAACACTTCTCAGGGAAAATTATTTGTCTTTTATAATCCAGTCAACAATTAGAAACTCTTCAGTTAGTTGTGAAGAGAACCACGAGAACCTCAGATTGGATCTAGAACCACCCTGACTGAGACAGAACTGGGTTTGGACCCACACTGAAGCTCACCCATGGCCCGGCTCGTCCGCATCAGGACCTCTCCCACCTTCAGCCGGGTCTCCAGCGAGCGCTCCCTGTCGGATGACAGGAGGGACGGGCTGAGCCGGAAGTCCCTCAGGAGCCGGTCCAGGATCCGGTCGGGGAAGGACTCAGCCAGAACAGCCAGACCTGCAGACAGTTTACAGTCAGTCCGGCGGCCGGCCTCACCGGGAGCGGGTCACGTAGCCGAGCCGTTACCTTGGATGGCCGACAGGTAGACGAAGGGGTCTTCATGCTCCAGGTTCTCCAGGAGGAGCTGCGGAGGACAGATCATTAAAGGTCTTAAACTAACACATCAAAGGGAATAAAACAAATAAAATGTATTGATGGAATGGGGCCTGCAGAACCAGGGATCTGAAGCCGACGCTTCAGAGGACTAAAATCAATATGATGGATCAGCGGGGTCCTCTGATCAAAGAGCATCATGAATGAGACGTTCCAACAATACCACCTTAACAAGCCCCCAGGAGAGCAGCCCTGAGGATGGCTCATTTATTATAAATGTCCCAGAAGGCTCAGAACCAGAACCTGCTGAGTTCACCACCAGTCTCCTGTGGAGAGAACGGACCGGGGTGGGGGTCAGGAACCACACGGCTCGGCCTCCTCAGGAGAGGCTCCGACCAACCGCAGAACCTCAGGTTCAGGAGGATCAGTGGACCAGAACTTTTCTAAGAGGCTTATAGGAGTTTAAGGCTCCGGTCCACATGTGTTTGGTGGATCTGGAGAAGGTTTAAGCCGTGTTCCCCGAGGCTTTCTGTGAGGGTCCTGAGGGAGTCTGGGGTGTGGAAATCACGTTTAAGGTCTTCCCGGTCCCTGCAGAACCAAACCAGGAGTTCTGTCCACATCCTTGTCTTTTTACTCAGACCTGTTTGTGGTCTTCATGGACAGGATCTCAGAGGACGTGGTTCTGTTGGTGTCTTCAGGCCATGACCTTCAGAGGTGCTTCACAGCTGGGATATGGGTCAGCTCCTCTCAGTCTGAGGTCATGGTCCTCAAACAAAGGAGGGTCCAGGTGAGTCTCTGACACAGGTTTCTGAGACTCTGAATCCTGAGTGATGGTAGGATGGAGCAGGAGATGGAGCAGGAGATCAGGGCTTAATCTAGTCCAGAAAAACCCCCAGAAGGAGCTGGAGTGAGTCTCTGAGGAGAGGGAGGTCTGAATTTCTCTTCGTGTTGCCTCCATGGACGGTGGGATGGATGGATGGATGAACAGATGGATGGATGGATGGACTGACGGATGGATGATGGATGGATGGATGGACGGATGGATGGACGGACAGATGGATGGATGGATGGACGGATGGATGGACGGACGGATGGATGGACGGACAGATGGATGGATGGGTGGATGGATGGAGTCTCCTGCAGGAACATTTAGTTGCTTGTTTCAGATGAACTCCAGCTGTTCTCCAGATGTTTTCATCAGGATGAAGGTCTGAATGTCAGCTGGAGGATCTACAGACTTTAACCACGAGCCTTTCAAAATAAAACCTTTTTTATTAATGAAACGTTGACAGTCTAACATGTTGGACCACACAGAGAGCTACGAACCAGAAGAAGGTTCTCCTGAGCCTGGACGGCCTCCGTGTCTCTGCGCTGCACCTTCTGGGTCAGGATCCTCAGGGCGAACGCTCTGGTTGGCACGTCCGGGTCACATGCCTCTAGCAGCCAATCAGAAAAGGTCTTATTGGAAGAATCAGAGTCACCTTTTGGGCTGGGCTGGGATGGTTCTGCATGCCTGCTGTTGCTGCTGACAGGAGTCTGGGAGATGGTTTCAGGGTTTCTGGAGCTCTGACCGGCTCCAGCAGCAGCGAGGTCTTCAGGCCGGTAGGCGCCGTGAGTGGCGATGACGGCTCTGAGGTTGGACGCCAGCTCCTGGACCATCGGGTCAGGATGCAGCAGGGACAGCATCTGCAGATGAGGCAGCAGCCTGGACATGCAGGAGTAGTCCTCGGCACCGAGCTGAGAGGTCACAGAGAAGACACCAGGCTTGTAAAACGTTTTCTTTGAAAGGAAGCTGGAGGATCCGTTTCTGTACCTGAGGAGCAGACAGCAGAGTTGCTATCAGACCCATCCCCAAGCTCAGAGTCTGGGTCTCCACCGGGTTCCCGACCCCCGACCCCGAGGACACGTCCAGACCCACACAGGCTCTCTGGAGCAGGGACACCATGAAGTCCACCACCTGCAGAGAAGTACGTCGACCTTTGACCTTACAAACATAAACATGTCTTTAACTCTTCGTAGCTGAGAGTCATCTCCAACACTCAGAGCACCACCAGCTCATCTGAAGGTGGCGGGTGATATGCATTCCTCTGAGAAACGTTCAGACTGCTGTTTCTCAGCACAGCTGCAGAATATTCACATCTTATCTGTTTCCACTCATCTAATATTTGTTTTTTCTGCTCGTCTCCGCTGACCTGCGAGGTTTTCCTCAGCAGCTGAGTGTGCTGCAGACACTCCACCATCACAGCCACCACCTGAAGCAGAGCCAGTCTCTGCGCTCGCCTTTCAGCTCCGCCCACCAGCCGATGCTCCGCCTCCAGCAGCGTCATGGCCGCCACATCCACCTGCTCTTCGCCCTTCCTCATCTCCTCGTCTGCAGCGATGGCACAGGGGGTGAGATCCTGCGGCGTCAGTGAGGTTAAAGCCTGCGAGCTCCACATAGAGGATGCTTCTGTGATCACCTGGAGGACCTCTCACCTTCAGCAGATCCAGGAAGAAGTCCCCGGGCAGATCGCTGTCCTTGAGTTCAGCCAGCAGCTGCATCAGACTCTCCAGCCTCCACTGCTCCCCCGACAGCTTCTCATACAGCTGATCGTCCTCGTCACTGAGACGAGAGCAGGTCAGTTACGCTCACAGGGAAGTAGCCAATCAGAGGACGTGTCTGCAGCGAGTCATCACCTGCAGCTCTGTCTGCAGACCAGTCTGACGCCTCCATCACTTCCTGCGGAGAACTGGAGGTCCGCTGCGACGTCGTTCCTTCGTTCTTGCAGGCCTGAAAGCCGCCGCAGCGCCGACAGAGCTGCAGGCGGCTCCGAATGATTCAGGAACCACAACAAAATCTGCTGACAGGGGGCGCTAGAGAGCAGAGGACATGAGGTAAGACTGCATCAGTTAATAAAAACACTGAAGCTCCTCAGTGAGACGGTTCATAAATAACATAATAAACATAACATACAAATATAAACAGTTTTTTCCCTAACATGCTGCTTGTTGTTGTTGTTTATGTTGTTGTTATTATTAATAAGACTCCCAGGAAAGTCTCAGGTACATTTAAACTTTATCCTGTTTAAATGCTCATTACAAATTACTCATAAATATATATATTACTACATAAACATAACATTTTCCTGAAATATTCTGGATCTGATTGAGCAAACTGGCTCAACTTCTGAGTAAAAAAGTAAACATTAACTTTCTAACTTTCCACAAACTGACACTAATTCCTCTTTGCATCGCTCATTTTTAGTTTTTATTTCAAACGTTTCTTGTCTAAATCCCCCGTAGAAGTGAGGCCCTGATTTCCACCTCCAGGACACTCAGATAAATATTTACCGAAGGTGGCAGACGTTCTGTTTGGTGAAACAGAAAAGTGTGAAGACGACAGGAAGAACGTCTTCGAGCGTGGCGAGAAGAGCCGCTGACGGAGAGGCTCCAACCACCCAGATCTGACGGCAACGGAGACAAAATACAACAAATGAAGAGTAAATAAAGTCCCCACCAAATCCTTTCTCCTTTAAACTGGACCCATCTGCAGAAATGGGAACAGGTTGAGTCTCTGAGTCGACTCAACTCAGGTTCATCCCTCGAGTTTAAATCAAGCTCACCTTAAACACGTCCTCCAAGCAGCGAGTCAGCTCCGACTCCTCCACCACCACCTCCGACCCCTCCACAACCACCTCCGACCCCCCTGCAGCTGGAAAACAAACAGACGTTCCAGCTGTGAAACAACAAATCCCTCACTGCAAAGTGAAGAAGACTTGGATGGAGACGTTACTGACCGGAGGAGGCGTCCGTGCATCGCTGCAGCGGGGACAGCAGCGGGCCGAGCAGGTACCGCTGAGCCAAGCCGGGCCGCTCCTGCACCATGGAGAGTGCCGCCCTGGTGGCCACTCGCTGAAACTGCAGGGCCGTCTGTTTGTCCTGGAAGTGCAGAAGGTCCACGACCTGAAGGAGACACGATGGTTCGTTTACTTCTGTCCTTACAGACACTGACCTTCTGGAGCTTTTTAACGGTAAAGTGGACGAGCAAAGAAGTAAATAAATTTCTCCAAGTTTATAATCAGCTGTCATCTCTGCAGAGACAAACGGACTCTTCCTGGCTGACCTGAGGACAGACAAGTTTAAAGTAATCTTCAGCTGAGGCGGACTGTTGGGGGCAGGCCGACAGGATCCTCGCCACGGCGTCACATTTCCTCCAGTCCGAGTCACCTCCTGCAGGAACCAAACAGAACTTCAGTCTGGAGAACCCACCTGAGACTCTCAGCTTTAATAACGAGGGAAGCAAAAAGCAGCTGAAAGATTTGGTTTTAAGCCTCTTTTACAGAAACTGAAAGTCTGAGCAGCCACCAGCTGAATGAGCTGAACGACTAAAGCAGCACAAAGTCTGCAGAAGGACTTAAATCAGGGATGCTTTTAGGTTTTCCTCTCCTCCGCACCTGTTCCTCCCTCCAGGACGGCTCTGACGACCGCCTGGACGCCGTTCGGCTGCATCAGACGCTCAGACAGCAGCTGACCGCACAGACGCCTGAGCCAGGCCGGCGCTGATCCCAGACCTGCTCTGCTGCTGGAACCACGTGGACCGGACTTTAAAAAAAGACAAATCAAACTCTAAATGTCAGGAATCCGAACACTACAGACTGGATGTAAAAACAGTTTTGATGGAACATTTCAGCTCGTTTTGCTGCCACCTAGTGGAAGGATTTCATCACTGCAGCTGACTAATTCTCACTGAAACATGAAAAACAATAAAACTTTTCCTGCAGCTGCACCTGTTTGGGTCCACCTTGGAGGATCAGCAGCTCCTTGATGACGATTGGCTGGTAGACTTTTCCCAGGAGGCTCCTGAGGGCCTCTTTACACCATCGACACTCATCAGAGCTGAGCGGCTGCAGGAAAAACAAATGATCTCATTTATTTTCAGACTTTACGCATCTAAAATATCTCCTAAAAGTAACCAGCAACAAACTCATCCTGAGTTCTTGGCTCTGTTTAAAGATAAATCACTGAAGCTGCCTGAAATTAAAGCAAATAATTCATTTCTAATTCTGACCGAATCTTTTTAGGTTTAGTGGAGACTAAAGCTTAAAAGCAGAAAGTTCTTCACCCTGTCGGCGTCTCGGTGCGGCTGGTGGCCCAGCTGGCACAGCGCCGCCATCACGTCCCCCAGGTGACGCGTGAACACCAGCGTGGCGACAGACGACAGCTCCGCCAGCTGCAGCAGGACTCTGCTGGTGATCAGGAGGCGGCGTCCCGCTGGAGGCGACGCCTCCCTGCGGACCAGCGTTTCCACCACGGCGCCGAACGCTGACCTGCGACCCAGCGGCAGGCCCACCCCCGGCGCCAGGTAAGGGCAGAGTCCCAGAGAAACCACAAACTGGAGGGCAGCTCCGAGCGTCTTCTGCTGGGAGACGCTGAGGACGTCAGGAGGTAAAGGCGGAGCCATCTCAGGGGTGCGAAGTTTACCTGCAGAGGGGGGCGGAGCCTGCTGGAAGCGCTCCAGTTCGACCGTCAGGTGTCGTGTGAGGGTGAGGAGAAGAAGAAGACACTCCTGAACGAAGCTCCATGTGACGTCTTCGGTGTCGCTGCAGAACCAGTCCGCCGCCAGCTTCACCTCGTCCCTCAGCTTCCTCACCGCCTCCAAGCTGCTGTCGCTCTGAAGCCGCTGAAGGAGGCGGGCCCTGTTGGCCCCCAGAGCGGCGCGGAGGGCCTCCTGCTGCGAGCGCTGATCAGAACCCTCTGCAGACACAAAACACAGAAACCGTCACTCTGCAGGTCCAGGAGCGGTTTGTTGGTTGTGTGAGAGCAGAACAAACAGGAGGAAGACGAGGTCAAGGTCGGACCGCAACCCTACACTCAGCCTCAGTCAGCAGGTCAAAGGTCAAAGCCTCGTCTCTAAAAACAACATGGCCGCTCCACTTAGGTTCAACTGAAGGAACCAGAAGACCTCTGGAGCAGAACCAGACCAGAGGACAGATGTTTACCCAGAATGCACTGCAGCTGTCAGCACGGTGGTGGAGGGCTGATGGTTTGGGCTGATTCTGGAGTCAGATGTGAGACCATCTGTCCGACAAACAGAACGGTCCAGAACCAGAACCTCAGAGAGCTGAAGCAACGCTGGAAAGAAGAGTGGGCCACAACTCCTCCACAACCAGGAACCCACTGAGAGTTCTGCTGCTGGAGGAGGTTCTGTTGGGTCAGGAGCTGGAACCAGGTTCTGTTGGGTCAGGAGCTGGAACCAGGTTCTGGAACCAGGTTCTGTTGGGTCAGGAGCTGGAACCAGGTTCTGCTGGGTCAGGAGCTGGACCCAGTTAGATTTAATTTTTGTTAAATGTAATATGAGGTTGGGTTTATAAGACCTGTTGAAACTAAACTTAAAGTTATGTAAAAAAAAGAAAAGCTGTCTCTTTCAGTACAAATATGCAGTTTCAGTTATGTATTTACATGTTTATTATTCAGTTTTAAATCTAATTCTAACTTATAAAGTTGTATTTGAATGAGTCTCTATGTAAATGGGGTTCTAAAGGATAAGAACAACATCTACAGATCTGCCATTAGAGGAAATAAATCTTTAAAACTGAACCCGGTGTTCAGTTTTATTTAAACCCAGAGTTAGCTTAATGCTTCAGGCACAAAACTTACCGCCAAAAGGCCTGGTGAGGATATTTATCACCGACAGAATCTCAGAAGTCATTTCAGAAACTTAACTCTTCATCAGCAGTCCGATAAAACCCACAGCGTTTATTTTTTTATGTGTTAAAATAACGTGTTTCACCGAACAGGATTCACGAGCTAAAAACACATCAAAATGACGCTGACATTCTACGTCATCACGCAGCTCTGCTCTGAGAGGACGTGATTGGTTAATGTAGCGTTGCATTCACTGTACAGCTGAAACTGTCGTAATTTTGGTAAATGAAGAATCGTGGCATCGCTAAACAAAAATGAAATTCACTTTAGCCTGACAAATATCAGTCAGCAAACACTGATTACCAACACATCTGTGTATTTATAATTTATTTATTGTTAATATGAAAGGATGGAAGCTAGCTGACAGCAGGACACGAAAAATTAGACCTCCTGAAAAGATAAATGTAGACTTTCTGGTAGATCCCGTTCTAATGTAAAATATGACCCATTACTGGAGGAGATTTCTAGTTCTTTTTATTGGTAGTTAATGTCTGTTTTTGTCTAAAATAATCAGCTCCAGCATATGTATTAAATACCTTGAAATATTCCTTTATCATTCTGTGATATATGAGAACTTAGTTCCTCTCTTTTCAGAGGAGAAAAAAGGAGAACCCAATATTTCAGCCTGAAGCTCAGAAGCTGTAATGTTCTGTCACCCCATGGGACGGGGATTAACCAATCAGCTTCAGATTTAGGTTGTTCAATCCTACCATCACACACAACTATCCGTGAGAATTTGGAAACATTTGTTCTTTATTTGCCAAAGTTACTGGGGGGACAAATATTTCAAACAGAATTAAGACATGGTTGACTGACGTTTCTAAAGTTTGTGCATCAGTTTGAGCCCCAGACTGACCAAAGCAGAGAGTTTCAGTTCTGTAAGCATTGCTTTTTAATCTCTTAAATAAATGCAACACTTGAGTTTCCTCCTTTCAACCATATGGTTTGATATGTTGTTTAAATATGCAGTCTGTTTTCTCAGATCTGTTTTCTTCTGAAATTGCAGATGAACACAGAAGTGTGCCAACTCTTGAACATCAGAAGGAGTTTGTGTTCTCCTTCTCATCCACAGACTAATGGGCTGGTGGAGAAAAGGATTGGTACCATTCAGAGGTGAGGACTGTCTTCACACATACATTTTTTGGAGAAAGAATCCAAGACTAGACTCATTTTTGCCAACATGGCTTATAGAATTAACTACATTTTAAGAAATCAGTTCTTTGTTTCCTTGTATCTCAGAGCTCTGAGTAAAGTTGTGAAACCAAATACCTGGATGCTGTCATATTTGGGCTTCGAACAAAGAAGCAAATAATCACGCAGCATTCCTCCTTTTCACCGATGTTTGGAGGAGAGGCATATCCTTCGGGTTACGCTCAAGCTTTCCATTTCACGGTAATAAATTAATGACAACAATTCAAATTTTCCATTACCACTTCTTTATGTAGGTACTGTTAGTGGTTTTTCTTGCTCAGTGAGGTTTATTTTGTATTTGCTTTAAGTTTGAGTGAAGTTTTGTAAAGCATCACCTTTAAATGTATCCTTCAAGAAGAGAACATTGTCTTTATTCTGAGAAAGGTTTCAGAATATTTCTATAAGTTTTTAAATCAGATAAAGTCTATCAAGAGACATTGTCAGTATTAATGATTATGGCATGCTCTCTAAGTGACAGATTTGACACTTGAAATATTCATTTTGTGTTGAAAGGCTGACGGTTATCAGAGGCGATCAAGGTGCAAGAAAGCCTTATTGTTAGAGACAATGTTTAAAAAAAAACAATATCATTGTGTTTATAGTCGGTGATAAAGTGTGGAGAAAACATTTTAAGTCAGCAGTGAAAAGGTGGAAATCTAGACGCAGGTTTTCTTGGGCCTTGGAGCTGAATATCTGAGCTGAGTTACAAACATTTCTGTTTGCAAAGTTTGATTAGCTGTGATCTTAAATCTGCTCGACTCTGAAAGTTAATTTGTTGTAGATTTACATCCAGTGGTTGTTTTAATAAAAGCACACAAGCAAAGCAGAAAGCAAGAGAACCAAGTAAACTTTACTGTGAACGTGCTGACAGGAACTTCTCTGCAGCTTCTGGCTTGTGCTGAAGAGATCCTTTCGGGCTGAAGCGGGCCTGAGTGAACACCTTCCTTCCTCGATGGTAGTTTGAATAAGAGTCGAGAGAGAAGACTGGCTGCCAACCCAACAGCTCTCTGAAGAAGGGCTCTTCCTCTTCGTCACCAGGAGCAAAGCTCCAGTTATCTTCTGCAAACTGGGTTTGGTCTCCAGTGTTTCCAAAACCCACCCAGCCAACTCCTGAGTCCTCAGGGTCGACCTGCTGGGCCCAAGGATGAGGTTCTCGCCCACCACCAGCAGCCATGCTGGTGCTGTAACGCCCCGGGGATCTGCCAGAACCGCCAGCCTTCTCTGTGGGTTCTTCAGGACTTGGCTCAGGTGGATCTCTTCCATAGAAATAAGGTGAAGGAAAATACGACCTCATGTTTGTTCTCCAGTCTCCTGATCCACCTACAAAATAAACCAAAGTTCAGCAGGAGTCAGGAGATCTTTGCTCCTGATTACCTGGAAATCCGCCTCACCTGCGTGTCGGTGAGGAAAGCAGCTGCTGCTCCCAACGAGCAGGAAAATCATCCACCTATTAAAACTATTTTTACACATAAAGAAGCAAAAGAAGAGGATTTAAAAAGGTTTCATACAGCTCTTAAAACAAAGTGTACAAAAAAATACCAACGTTTGAATATTTAGAGTTCTGTATGAATATTAGACCACAGATTTTACTTACATCATTCTGTAGGTTACAGGTGTGGAAGCAGGTTAAACTGACTCATTAAACCCTCAGCTCCACCAATCAGAGCTCCTGAAACAGCTGCTTCCTGATGAAGCTCAGTGAGAACACCTGCTGCTCACCTCACCTGTGCACCGTGGCCACGCCCTCATTTCATTATTAGCCTGATGTCAACCTCATCTGTAGTTTTTACTGTGAAACGGACCACAGCTGGAAGGTTTCAGAGACATGTTCATTTTATAGATTAGGGTCAGACAAGCTCTGAAATTCATGCTTTAACAGTGAAATCTCTGGCAACCACAGCTTTTATATTTAATCAGACAAGCTGAAATTTAAGAGAGCCACAATCCAAACAGTTCATGCCTACATCCTAGTTTCAAAACAGCAACCATACGTTTATTTTCAGCTCAGTGTTTAAATCATGGAGGACGGTACGAAAGTTTGAAGATATGGCAACATTAAGACTTTGTTTAACAAAAATTATTGAACACCCAAGTTTTCACCTGGTTTGCAGATTTATTAAGAACCTTCATGACACCCTTCAGGGTTTCATTAAAAGAAAAGCTGAACAAGAGGCAAGTCTGAAATGTTAAAGCTTTATTTTCTCAGCAGAGCAGTTGACCTTTGACACCAAACTGGAGACCAGAGTCAGCAGCTCCAGGAACCTCCTCAGTAGCCTCCTTTGACTGGATCTTGGGGACGAGGCTTCTTGCCGTGGTGGGGCAACACTGGATCCTGGGAGAAACGGGTTCCTGTTGGGGTGTAGCGGAACTGATGGAACCTCAGGCTCTTACGGTTGTAGCGTGAGCGAGACTTGAAAGCGTACACCTGATCCTCGTCATCCACGGGAGTGAAGACCGGCTCGTCCTCGCCGCTGGTATCAGATGAAGAGCTCCAGCTCTCCTCTGTAGACTGGTAAGGGCCGCCGCTGCCTGGAGCCCCCTGCTGACCCTCCTGAGAGCCGCCATGTTGTTGGACACCAGAATAAGAGCCACCGGCACCCCCAGCGGTGTTGGTGCCGCTGTAGTACAGGCCTGGATAGCTGCTGTAGCTGCCAGAACCACCGAGCTGTCCTGTAGGTTTCTGCTCGCTTGGACTGGAGGGATCCTGTCCAGAAGATGAAGCAAACCACCACCAGGGCTGGCCACCTCCACCGCCTGAGGAGAAACAACTAGAGTCAGCAGCAGGTCCAGCTTCAAACAGCTCCCAGCAGCTCCTGTTCAGGCTCACCTTGTTGTTGAGGAAGGCAGCTGATGCTTCCAATCAGCAGGAAAGAAATCCACAGCACCCTGCAGGGACAGGCAGCTCCTCAGGTTAGCAACACAGGTCAGAGCAGAAGGGAAAGCATTGAGCAGCTGATGTTAGGACACACAGAAACACTTCCTCACCTCATCCTGCTACAGGTAAAGCTGACAGACTGCACCAACACAAAGCTCTGAGCTGCTGACAGTGACTCCAACCTGCAGGAGCTGCTTTAAATGCTCCTGACAGCAGCTGGAGCTGATTGGAGCTGATTGCTCAGTGCTCACAGCTGCTGAATTTTCTCTGTTTCGTGTTTGTAAATGCCATGGTAACCACAGAGCTGAAAGGAAACCATTTTGAACAGATTCCTGAGTGGCAGAAGGCTCTGATGGTCCCACGTGTTCATTGTGATGTTTCTTTAGCCGCATTGATTACTGCAACAGCGTCTTCACAGGTCTGACTAATAAATCAATCAAACAGCTGNGGAGCTGCTTTAAATGCTCCTGACAGCAGCTGGAGCTGATTGGAGCTGATTGCTCAGTGCTCACAGCTGCTGCAGAGGAAACACACCACCAACAGGAGCTTCCTGCTCGCTGCTCACCTGAACGACCATTAAATGACTCCAACATTTCTGGTGTTCCACCTCAGAGCAGCTTCTGAGACTGTGTGAGTCATGAGTCACTTCTAGAGAGACTTTATGAACTGGTTCAGGCTCTGAGGATCAGGTGTTACGAGTTTTAAGTCCAGACCTCAAGCTGCGGAGGACAACCTGAACTTTAGAAACTTCAACATGAACAGAAATCCAGGAAAATGAGTCGTTTTGACTTCACAACGAGTTCAATCGTCCAAATCAGCATCGGAGGAAAGAGCTGAAGGTTTCTAGAAGATGAGTTCAATGAAAACTCAGAATAAATGAATCCTGAGTTTAGTGAAGCTGGGAGTCTGTCACCATGGTAACAGACTCCCAGCATGCTGGGTCCACTGGTGTGGATGAGAGGGTGAGAGGGTGAATGGGTGAATTTTCAAAGAGGCTGAAGCTCACTAAGAATTTTAATCTGATAAAAACTACATCATTTTAAAATGATTTCAACATTTCTGGTGACATTTGAATGGGCTTCCGCTTAGTTTGAGATCTTTTCCAGTTTTAAAGTTTGACTGGTTTCCCTGAAAGGTTCGACTCTGTGATCGGAGCCGTGATGGTTCGTAAATATTCCTGGTTTTGGTTGTATCAATCAATCAAATTTTATTTGTATAGCACATTTCAGCAGCAAGGCATTTCAAGGTGCTTTACATAATTAAAAAACAAAATAAAAACAGCATGNGTCAAACTTTAAAACTGGAAAAGATCTCAAACTAAGCGGAAGCCCATTCAAATGTCACCAGAAATGTTGAAATCATTTTAAAATGATGTAGTTTTTATCAGATTAAAATTCTTAGTGAGCTTCAGCCTCTTTGAAAATTCACCCATTCACCCTCTCACCCTCTCATCCACACCAGTGGACCCAGCATGCTGGGAGTCTGTTACCATGGTGACAGACTCCCAGCTTCACTAAACTCAGGATTCATTTATTCTGAGTTTTCATTGAACTCATCTTCTAGAAACCTTCAGCTCTTTCCTCCGATGCTGATTTGGACGATTGAACTCGTTGTGAAGTCAAAACGACTCATTTTCCTGGATTTCTGTTCATGTTGAAGTTTCTAAAGTTCAGGTTGTCCTCCGCAGCTTGAGGTCTGGACTTAAAACTCGTAACACCTGATCCTCAGAGCCTGAACCAGTTCATAAAGTCTCTCTAGAAGTGACTCATGACTCACACAGTCTCAGAAGCTGCTCTGAGGTGGAACACCAGAAATGTTGGAGTCATTTAATGGTCGTTCAGGTGAGCAGCGAGCAGGAAGCTCCTGTTGGTGGTGTGTTTCCTCTGCAGCAGCTGTGAGCACTGAGCAATCAGCTCCAATCAGCTCCAGCTGCTGTCAGGAGCATTTAAAGCAGCTCCTGCAGGTTGGAGTCACTGTCAGCAGCTCAGAGCTTTGTGTTGGTGCAGTCTGTCAGCTTTACCTGTAGCAGGATGAGGTGAGGAAGTGTTTCTGTGTGTCCTAACATCAGCTGCTCAATGCTTTCCCTTCTGCTCTGACCTGTGTTGCTAACCTGAGGAGCTGCCTGTCCCTGCAGGGTGCTGTGGATTTCTTTCCTGCTGATTGGAAGCATCAGCTGCCTTCCTCAACAACAAGGTGAGCCTGAACAGGAGCTGCTGGGAGCTGTTTGAAGCTGGACCTGCTGCTGACTCTAGTTGTTTCTCCTCAGGCGGTGGAGGTGGCCAGCCCTGGTGGTGGTTTGCTTCATCTTCTGGACAGGATCCCTCCAGTCCAAGCGAGCAGAAACCTACAGGACAGCTCGGTGGTTCTGGCAGCTACAGCAGCTATCCAGGCCTGTACTACAGCGGCACCAACACCGCTGGGGGTGCCGGTGGCTCTTATTCTGGTGTCCAACAACATGGCGGCTCTCAGGAGGGTCAGCAGGGGGCTCCAGGCAGCGGCGGCCCTTACCAGTCTACAGAGGAGAGCTGGAGCTCTTCATCTGATACCAGCGGCGAGGACGAGCCGGTCTTCACTCCCGTGGATGACGAGGATCAGGTGTACGCTTTCAAGTCTCGCTCACGCTACAACCGTAAGAGCCTGAGGTTCCATCAGTTCCGCTACACCCCAACAGGAACCCGTTTCTCCCAGGATCCAGTGTTGCCCCACCACGGCAAGAAGCCTCGTCCCCAAGATCCAGTCAAAGGAGGCTACTGAGGAGGTTCCTGGAGCTGCTGACTCTGGTCTCCAGTTTGGTGTCAAAGGTCAACTGCTCTGCTGAGAAAATAAAGCTTTAACATTTCAGACTTGCCTCTTGTTCAGCTTTTCTTTTAATGAAACCCTGAAGGGTGTCATGAAGGTTCTTAATAAATCTGCAAACCAGGTGAAAACTTGGGTGTTCAATAATTTTTGTTAAACAAAGTCTTAATGTTGCCATATCTTCAAACTTTCGTACCGTCCTCCATGATTTAAACACTGAGCTGAAAATAAACGTATGGTTGCTGTTTTGAAACTAGGATGTAGGCATGAACTGTTTGGATTGTGGCTCTCTTAAATTTCAGCTTGTCTGATTAAATATAAAAGCTGTGGTTGCCAGAGATTTCACTGTTAAAGCATGAATTTCAGAGCTTGTCTGACCCTAATCTATAAAATGAACATGTCTCTGAAACCTTCCAGCTGTGGTCCGTTTCACAGTAAAAACTACAGATGAGGTTGACATCAGGCTAATAATGAAATGAGGGCGTGGCCACGGTGCACAGGTGAGGTGAGCAGCAGGTGTTCTCACTGAGCTTCATCAGGAAGCAGCTGTTTCAGGAGCTCTGATTGGTGGAGCTGAGGGTTTAATGAGTCAGTTTAACCTGCTTCCACACCTGTAACCTACAGAATGATGTAAGTAAAATCTGTGGTCTAATATTCATACAGAACTCTAAATATTCAAACGTTGGTATTTTTTTGTACACTTTGTTTTAAGAGCTGTATGAAACCTTTTTAAATCCTCTTCTTTTGCTTCTTTATGTGTAAAAATAGTTTCAATAGGTGGATGATTTTCCTGCTCGTTGGGAGCAGCAGCTGCTTTCCTCACCGACACGCAGGTGAGGCGGATTTCCAGGTAATCAGGAGGAAGTCCTGGAGCTGCTGACTCTGGTCTCTGTCCCTCAGGGTTCTGCTTCAAACTAAATATGATGGAAAATAAAGTCTTTATCTATACTTTTCTGGCTTCAGCTGTTTCACAGAATCATTTCAGCTTTAACTCTGCCCTTCATGCACACCTCCTTGTCCTTGAGGGCCAAATGTACCCAGCTGTAAAGACAACATTGGTGTTTACTGGGGATAAAACTTAAAGTATTTGTTCATGGAACACAGGGCTGTCAGACTCCAGGCCTCGAGGGCCGCTGTTCTGGGAGTTTTAGGTTTTTCTGCTTCAACACACCTGATTCAAATGGTTTAATTACCACCTCACCAAATCATAAAGTTCTCCAGAAGCAGAAGTCATTCATGTAAAGCAAGGATGCGTCTAAAACATGCAGGAGTGGCTCCAGAGGAATATAACACAAAAGCTAAAGTACATCAGGATGCTCTTCTGGCAAGATTGGAGCAGTCCTAGTGTCACTAAAAATTAACTTCCAAAAGCAGCAAGTTTTGCCAAAGCTTCTCAGCTGCAAGGGGGGGCAACAGTTATGGTGAAAAGGCAACATCTTTCAGTCTGTAATCACTGAATGTCTCGGCTCTTCAGTGATGTGTTCCTGATTCACCCTACCAGATGTGGGAAAAGCTGTATCTGAAGACTGGCCTGTGAGCAGAAGGTTCTGATGGTCCCACATGTTGTTACAGAGTTTAATGGAGATATGAGGAAACCAAGATTCAGAGCTCAAACAGTGGAAGTCAATGAGTGTTGTGGTGTCTGACCTGAGGGGGATTGGTGAGAAAACTCAGCCCTACAGAGACACTGGGTGGAAAAAGACAACTGGATAACCTGGAGAGGAAGTTGTGCAGAAATAGTTTGTAAAAAAAAAAAAAAAAAAAAAAAAAAGTTCAAAATGATCAACAGTGACAGATTGAGCTAAACTTTGAAGTAAAATCTGTGAAAATCATTGATTTTAATCTATGATTCTGTAGAGACTTAAAGATCTTAACCTCAGTTTAGTCATTAAAGCCTTACTCTGTTTAAACCATTTCTGATGTAAAGCTCCAAACAGGACAGTTACTTCTCACTGAAAACTAAATAGTTGTCCATGGGGACATTTCCCAGTTAATTTCTACATTGTGCAACACAGTCAGAATCACCACTCAGGATGTTCTTTTTAGTTTTGCACAAAACCTTCTGGCATTTTATTTTCAGTCTTGTCAACCTTTTCAAATGGACAGAGCCAGATGTTTTACAGGCTAAGTGGATTATCCTCAATGGAAGGATATTTCTTATTTATTGGTCACAGATAATTCCTGCTTCTTTTTGCAAAATGAGTCTACTCATGCTGACATTTCTACAATTAGCATCATTTAAAAAGAATGTTAATACAGGAACAGTACCTTGGGTAATGCATCACCTCCATTTGTTCAGGCCCAAGTTTTAATGTTTCAAGTCTTTACTCAGGTTAAGATGCACAGGACTACATTTTGACACTTAGTTTACCCCCCACCACCACTATGATTTAAACCTGTTGATTGTTAAATCAGGAGGATCACTTAGTGACAAAACACAATTGCCAGAAGTTCAGAAAGTTTATTTTGTTCTTAGTTATAACCTGTGGACCATGTAGCCCTGAGGGACAGAGACCAGAGTCAGCAGCTCCAGGAGCCTCTCCAGGAACCTCCTCAGTAGCCTCCTTTGACTGGATCTTGGGGACGAGGCTTCTTGCCGTGGTGGGGCAACACTGGATCCTGGGAGAAACGGGTTCCTGTTGGGGTGTAGCGGAACTGATGGAACCTCAGGCTCTTACGGTTGTAGCGTGAGCGAGACTTGAAAGCGTACACCTGATCCTCGTCATCCACGGGAGTGAAGACCGGCTCGTCCTCGCCGCTGGTATCAGATGAAGAGCTCCAGCTCTCCTCTGTAGACTGGTAAGGGCCGCCGCTGCCTGGAGCCCCCTGCTGACCCTCCTGAGAGCCGCCATGTTGTTGGACACCAGAATAAGAGCCACCGGCACCCCCAGCGGTGTTGGTGCCGCTGTAGTACAGGCCTGGATAGCTGCTGTAGCTGCCAGAACCACCGAGCTGTCCTGTAGGTTTCTGCTCGCTTGGACTGGAGGGATCCTGTCCAGAAGATGAAGCAAACCACCACCAGGGCTGGCCACCTCCACCGCCTGAGGAGAAACAACTAGAGTCAGCAGCAGGTCCAGCTTCAAACAGCTCCCAGCAGCTCCTGTTCAGGCTCACCTTGTTGTTGAGGAAGGCAGCTGATGCTTCCAATCAGCAGGAAAGAAATCCACAGCACCCTGCAGGGACAGGCAGCTCCTCAGGTTAGCAACACAGGTCAGAGCAGAAGGGAAAGCATTGAGCAGCTGATGTTAGGACACACAGAAACACTTCCTCACCTCATCCTGCTACAGGTAAAGCTGACAGACTGCACCAACACAAAGCTCTGAGCTGCTGACAGTGACTCCAACCTGCAGGAGCTGCTTTAAATGCTCCTGACAGCAGCTGGAGCTGATTGGAGCTGATTGCTCAGTGCTCACAGCTGCTGCAGAGGAAACACACCACCAACAGGAGCTTCCTGCTCGCTGCTCACCTGAACGACCATTAAATGACTCCTGGAAGAGTGGAGTCTTTGTGATGTTGGCATGAAAGAACTGATGAATGTATTAGAAAAACTATTATTTGAACTTACAGCAGAAACAAATTATCTGAGGAGGGATTTTATTTTGTATTCCATTGGTTTTCATGTAGGGGGCGGGGCTTCAGACTCCCAGCTGGAACCAACTGACAGGTAAACTGGTCCTGTTCCAGATTCAACATTCAGGTTTCATTCTGAGGTCAGTTTATTTTTTACAGTGTCTGATTTGGATATATTCTCTGCCATCCATCAGGGGGAGCTGCAACACCCTCTGCACCCCTACTTCCCACATTCTTGCGTGTCATGTTTTTTAAATTAATCTTAATTCCTTTTCTCCCATTATTTGATTATTTCGTTTCATGTTTCTCCAGTATTTCCTAATTTGACCTGCTGTATTTCTTGCACCTCTATCAATCTGTATTAATGTTATTTTTTGTCAGATCTCAGGGTTTATAATGTCCCAAACGATCTGAAATGGTAACAATCTGTCTGTTTTGGCCTCCATCGCCCTCACACCACGCACATCACGCACGTCGCGCACGCGCGTCCACCTGACGAGCCTCTCGTCGGATATAAACAAACGTGACACAGCTCGTCACCTTTCCGCTGCTCTCTGTTGTCTGCCGAGCCAGCCAATCACAGCCGGCTGGTTTTGTAATTCACTGTGACGTATTGAGGCCTGACCAATCAAAGAGCGAACCCTTCTCAGCCACGCCCCCGAGCGCTGACAAAGTTTTGGAGTCTCCTCAGACGTCCTGATTTCCAGCTCCTTCCGTTGATTTTTGCTGCGCCGCTCGGACGTTTTTTTTGTATTATTATTTTGGATTAAGTTGTGATGAATGATTAGAAGGAAATTATGGTTGTGAATTCCGTGCACTGGTTCCGCAAAGGCTTGCGGCTGCACGATAATCCGGCGCTTCAGGAGGCCCTGAGCGGAGCGGACACGGTGCGCTGTGTTTATATCCTGGACCCCTGGTTCGCTGGAGCGGCTAACGTCGGAATCAACCGATGGAGGTTTGTTGCTTTTAACTGTCACTCTTACAACTTCCAGTTCCTTTAAAGCTAGACTGGAGATTGGTTTTACTGCGGGGATGTTTGTCTGGTCGCATTTATTCTGTTTCAGTCGGAGTTCAGGCTCGGGCCTCCCCCCAGTTAGCTGAAGCTAGCGGCGAGCAGCGAACTCCTGACAAGAAACCCACAATTTTAGGTTTATCCTTATATCTCTCAAGCTGTGTCTTTTCTATAGGAATGGCGTTTATTTCAGAAAAATAATGATTATACACTAAAGGCTTCGGCGCTCATATAAACTGATTAGCAGCTGCTGAAGTTGGTAAATAGAAACAAGTCAGAATATTTGGCTCCCAGAAGCGCTCCATCTGTTCAGTGTTTTCTGATTTTATCTTTCAGAGGTTCGGTGACAGAAACAGAGACAGCCGGAGTGCTTTTTGTGTTTTAAAGTTTTAAAAAAATCTGAATAAAGACTTTGTTGTTATATTTGTTGAGTTATGAAGTTCATACAGAACAAATATTCTTCTGAGGTCTGAAATACAAATAAACAGATGCAGGTTCATCAAACAGCTGATTTTTTTTGAACAAATAGTTTTATTTACATTCACACACTCAGCACATAAAGCTACAAACACTGTTCTCTGGTAACATCAAAAACAAAACAATTCAACAGGAGCATCTCTGTCTCTTCTTTATGGCACTTTTTACCATGTAGTGATGAGTAACAAACAAGCCATGACCTCTGACCTTTGACCTGCTAACTGAGGCCTGTAGAGGCTGAGATGGAGCTAATTTCTCTGAGCACTGCTGGGACGTCCACTCCTGGCAGCTGTCTGCTACTTATTCCTTTAATTTCCTTTAAAGCAGGAATGTTTCAGACAGCTGCACGGTCTGACCTTCGGGGTGAATCTGCTGGGACGTACACTCCTGGCAGCTGTCTGCTACTTATTCCTTTAATTTCCTTTAAAGCAGGAATGTTTCAGACAAATCTTCTTGTTTTTGGTGAATAAATATTGACAGAATATAAAATGTTGAGTCTTCTACCAGTTTCTGCCCCTGTGGTCCTGGTAGGACTGTTTCTGGTTTAATGTCTGTATTCGTTTTAGGTTTTAGCTACATTTAGTTTGGATTGAATCTTAAAGCAGGAGTGATGGAGTGAGGACTCTTAAATCAGCTCCATTTTCCTACACTTGCCCGGACTCGGCTGCAGTTGGCTGATGTTTGCTTTTGTCTGTTTGCAGGTTTCTGCTGGAGGCTCTGGAGGACCTGGACAGCAGTCTGAAGAAGCTCAACTCCAGGCTGTTTGTCATCAGAGGACAACCCACCGATGTCTTCCCCAGACTTTTTAAGGTTCGGATCAAAGTCCACACACTTCTCGTCGGCTCAGATAAAATATGAACATTTTCATTTATTTAACAAAGATTTCCTGCTCCTGGATTTATATATCAGTTGCTACGGAAGACAAGGAGATAATGTTTCTTATTGAAACTGTTGGACAGATTCTGAAGCAAAGCAGAATTTCACTGATTCTCTTTAAAAGGTGGAAAAAAACACTGAGAAGAGTTTTGTGTTAAACCTTCTGGAAAGAGTTGGACAGGATGCCAGAACTTCAGGTTCCTGATCCAAACATCCACTCAGAGGAGCTCAGGTGGTGCCCTGAGAACGAGTTAGAGACGTGGAGCCGAGGCCAGGTGTGGAGTTTAGTCGAGGTGTGGAGTTTAGTCGAGGTGTGGAGTTTAGTCGAGGTGTGGAGTTTAGTCGAGGTGTGGAGTTTAGTCGAGGTGTGGAGTTTAGT
>NC_051440.1:26432538-26436618 GCF_001649575.2 Kryptolebias marmoratus | reverse complement strand
GGTGTGGAGTCGAGTCTAGGTGTGGAGTCGAGTCTAGGTGTGGAGTCGAGTCCAGGCGTCGAGTCCAGGTGTGGAGTTGAGTTGAGTCAAGGTGTGGAGTCGAGTCCAGGTGTGGAGTCGAGTCCAGGTGTGGCGTTGAGTCTGCGTGTCGTTAACATCGAGTGAAAAGCCTCTCAGTGGGAGTTCTATGCTCACATCTGGGATGTTTTCAGGCTTTTTGGCATTAGGTTGTTTTAATTTCCATAAATCTGTTTGAGAAATCGGTCTGAAGACCAGAGGACCTCAGACTGAGCTGTCCATCTGTGCCTGATCGGAATAAACCCATAACAATGAGTCAGCAGAACCGGTTCGGTTCAAACTCAGTTTGTTGAAACTGGATTTAGACGTTTCTCCGTTTGCCTCGCTGCAGGAGTGGAACGTGACCCGGCTGACCTTCGAGTTTGACCCCGAGCCTTACGGGAAGGAGAGGGACGGCGCCATCATCAAGATGGCCCAGGAGTTCGGCGTGGAGACGGTCGTCAGGAACTCGCACACGCTCTACAGCCTGGACCGGTGGGTAATCTGGAGTTTAGGTTTTCAGCTGCTGGAGATTATTTAGAGAAATCTAAATTTAAACCTGATCTCACCACTGTAGATGGTGGAGGGAACACACTGGGTTCTTTTTTTTTTTCTTTTTCTTTTTGTTGAAATATTTGGTATTGATTTTTTCAGTTTGGGTTGTTTTTTCTGCTTCTGTTACATGAAATGAAACACAGAAGTGTTTTAATTTGTCTTTATTGTTTTTCATGAAGAACAGTTTTTAGTTTTCGCTCTCCTGGTTTTAGAGCATCTTAGTTATTGTTAGCAGATTATTTTATTTCTGTTTTTATCAGTCTGTCTCAGGAGAGGCTGACATCGAGCCGGGGGGGGGGGGTCTGTCTCAGGTAACATCCTCACACAGGTGAGGGGGGTGTCTGGCTCAGGTCACCCCCCCCACACACACACAGGTGACCCTGCTGTAACTGCAGGTCACACCTCCGCTCCATGTGCTCGGATTAAGCGCTCATCAGGACGGCGACTGAAGGACTTTTTCTTTGTTCCTGCGTGGCTCGGTGCAGAGTTACAGCACCGCATTACGTAACAGGATTACTGGTGGTGTGTGTGTGTGTGTGAGTGTGAGTGTGTGAGAAAGAGTACCTGCAGGGTGGAGGTTAATGCCCACATCCACCGAGCTGCAGCCAGTGGCACGCTGCTTCTGATTGTCCTCTCAGGTGTCCACAGGTTGGACAGAAGGGACCTGAGGGAACATGTATGGACCTGAAGGGACCCGTAGGGACCCTTATGGACCCGAAGGGACCTGTTTGGACCTGAAGGGACCTGTAGGGACCTGTATGGACTCAAAGGGACCTGTAGGGACCCGTAAGGACCCGTAGGGACCTGTAGGGACCTGTAGGGCAGCTCTTCAGGTTCACAGATGATTCTGACTGCAGCTTTCAGCCCGACAGGAAGGTCTTCAGGTCCAAACAGAACCGGGTTGAACATGTAGCTCTTCTCTCTCAGAGATTTAATCCCTACAGAACCGCAGGTTGTAATAATAACAAACTGAGTTGGATCAGAACCATAATACCTGCTGCTGTTCGGGTCAGATCTGTTCATTTATCTCTGACTGTGACTCATGGGTAAAAATCACTTCACTGCACAAATACATGATGTATTAAAGAAATATTCTGTTGAATTATATGTTTAAATATCATAGGATTTATATTTCTGTCTGCAGAGGACGAGCAGCTTCTCTTTACAAACAATAATTATGGAGGTTGTCTCTTGTTTATCACATATAAGTAAATGTTTTCATATTAAAGGTTCAGTTTTTTGTGTTTTTCTTGTGATTCTTCAGTAAAACGTGACCCTGTGAGCCGGTTCTTGTTTCAGGATTATCGAGATGAACAACAACAGCCCCCCGCTCACCTTCAAGCGCTTTCAGACCATCGTGAGCCGGCTGGAGTTACCCAGGAGACCTCTGGCTGCCGTCAGCCAGCAGCAGATGAACAGATGTCTCACTAAAATATCCGACAACCACGAGCAGCTGTACAGTATTCCTTCTCTGGAGGAACTGGGTGAGCAGTGAGGCTGCTGGACGAGCAGCATCGATAGTATCTTACCTGTTACAGATAACTCAGTTTGACCTGACTGACAAGCTAATGGCTAGTCTGAACACAGCTAAGACCAAAGTGTTTTGTGTTACACAGTTATCTGCATGAAGCTGTGTTTGTTTTACAAGCACAACCAGCAGCAGCAGCTGACTGTAGCATCTCGGGGACGGTGTGATGAAAGCAGGCTGCTGTGTAAAAGTTTATAAATTAGCATTCACATAAAAATGTTTAAAGTTGGAACCATTTTGCTGCGTTCAGACTAGCCATTAGCTCATCCGAATGAAACTGATCTATCTGCAACAGGTAAGACATTAATTGTTTATCATTTTTACACAGAAGTCTGGCCTAGTTGAGCCCTGTGGGACACCACAAAGCTTCAGACTTTTCTCAGAGCAGAGGTTGTGTTTGTTGGGAAAGCTGACGGTAAATCTGTGTCCAGGTTTCAGGACGGAGGGTTTACCTCCAGCTGTGTGGCGGGGGGGAGAGTCCGAGGCATTGGACAGACTCGGCAAACATCTGGACAGAAAGGTAAAGTCCAGCTGATGGCAGAGGCTCATCGGGGACGGCTCTGAAGGTGACCGGCGTGTCCTCTCCGTGTTTGTATCCTCAGGTGTGGGTGGCCAGCACCCGGGTCAAGACCTGCTCTCTGTACGCCAGTCCTACAGGTCTCAGCCCCTACCTGCGCTTCGGCTGCCTGTCCTGCAGGGTTCTGTACTACAACCTCAAAGAGATCTACATGAAGGTGTGCAGAGCAGCCAGCCGGTTTGGAATCGAGTTTTTACATGAATCGTTTCAGCTCACAACTCAACGACTTCTAGTTGTCTGCCTGTCTGATAAAGAGTGCTGCCTGTCCCTGTTTCAAGCAGTGACTCCTCTGGTATATTATTCCAACAAACCAGGACGTAGACTCCAGGAAGTTTCTTCTTCTTCTCCTCAGCTCTGTAAGCGAAGCAGTCCTCCTCTGTCCCTGTACGGGCAGCTCCTGTGGAGGGAGTTCTTCTACACGGCCGCCACCAACAACCCCAACTTTGACCGCATGGAGGGAAACCCCATCTGTGTCCAGGTGAGTCCTGACAGGAAGGAGGCAGGTGATCGGGCGTCAGAACTCCCGTTTCACAGCCGAGCGTCGTCTCTCTGTCTGCAGATCCCATGGGACCAGAACCCAGAGGCATTGGCCAAGTGGGCCGAAGGTCGGACCGGTTTCCCCTGGATCGACGCCATCATGACGCAGCTGAGGCAGGAGGGCTGGATCCACCACCGGGCCCGGCACGCCGTGGCCTGCTTCCTGACCCGAGGCGACCTGTGGATCAGCTGGGAGAGCGGCATGAAGGTGGGCTCGGTGGTTCTGGTTCCTCCCAGGTGGACAGACCGTGTTGGGACAGGACTCTGATGTGGTCTCTGTGGTTCTGGTCCTGCAGGTGTTTGAGGAGCTGCTGTTGGATGCAGACTGGAGCGTGAACGCCGGCAGCTGGATGTGGCTGTCCTGCAGCGCCTTCTTCCAACAGTTCTTTCACTGCTACTGTCCCGTGGGCTTCGGCAGGAGAACCGACCCGTCTGGAGACTACATCAGGTCACTTTTTATTCCTCCGAGTCTCTGATTTTAGACTCAACCGGCTCAGAGGAGCAACATACCTTCATGGGATTTTCTCTCCTTTAATTTGCTCTACAAATAAAAAAAATGCTGAAATCATATAAACTCAGTAAATCCTCAGCTGTAGTTTTGTTTATTTCCTTCGTTTTGTTTTAATTAATGAGACAAACTTTAAGATGATGAAGCTCATCTGAACCGTTCTGCAGGCGTTACGTCCCCATCCTGAAGGACTATCCAAACCGGTACATCTACGAGCCGTGGAACGCCCCCGAGTCTCTGCAGAAGGCGGTGAACTGCGTGGTGGGCGTGGACTACCCCAAACCCATGATCAACCACGCCGAGGGCAGCCGGCTGAAC
>NC_051440.1:26425534-26432438 GCF_001649575.2 Kryptolebias marmoratus | reverse complement strand
AGTGTGAGTCGGGGTGAGGCAGGGTGAGGTGGTGTTAGGTGGGGTGAGGCAGGGTGAGGTGGTGTTAGGTGGGGTGAGGTGGTGTTGGGAGGGGTCAGGTTATCTGTTTTTTGTGTTTTTGAACAGATCCATATTTTCAGCGCGGATGTCTCCTTCAGCACGTTCGGCTGGTGTTTGTCTGAGGCCGGTGGCTGCGTGTCCAACACCAGTCCCACATTCTGCATCACCATTTATCTCAATTTAACGAAGTGCGACTCCCCGCCTGAATGTGTGTGTGTGTGTGTGTGTGTGAGACCATCAGATGTATAAATCATTGGTGGAGATTACGGCTGTTTTATTATTCATGATGCGGGCCTTTTATTGCCGGCGATATTTATCTCCCATGACCTGCAAGAAAGCGAGGGATGATGGAGGGAGGAGGAGAAAGAAGGAGAAGGAGGAGGGCTGGAAAAGTCAGCATGACTGGGGGAGGTGGAGGCTGGAGCTGAGCGCTACATAAATAAATTTGTGAAGTGGGCGGGTGTGGTTGAGTGTGTGTACTGGAAGTGTTATCTTCCATTCTTCCCACTATGAGGCCCACAAAACAAAGTCAGCAGTCCTACGGAGCACTTTGTCTTCTGTTTCTCTCCACTTCATGCATCTTCCTCTGGTTTGTCTTTAATCCGTCATACCTACGATCCTCCGGCAAGTCCTGAGTGTGGTTTAATATCTGTGTGGTAAATAAATGAGACATATTCTGACCCTTTTCCCTCAGATTAACCTTTGACAGCACAGATGTTCACCTGCAACATGAACAACTCACCAGAACGTGAGCAAACCTCCTACCTGTATGATTCTCTGCGTTTCCTCCAGGTGTTGGACTGATGTCATGGAAGTTCAGCTAAAAACCTAAAACAGGTCAAAGCAAAGCTGATTTAAATCTGTCTCACTGCAGCTGCTTGAAGAAGCATTCTGGGAGATTCAGCTACAGGACAGATTTTATTCCAGGAGCATCAGAACATTTAATCCAGTTTAATTCTGTCAGGTGTCTGAGGTCCACCTTCATCTTCTTTAGTTTTATCTTCTGTTTTTCTTTGTTTTTAGTCCTGTTTATGTCTCTAATGATTGGATTTATTTTCTTGACGTTTTGTTTGTGGTGATAAGAGACACATTTGTGTTTATTTCAGTAAAACAAAGACAGAAAATAGCTGCCACTCCACTGAAAGCATGAGATCCGAAGCTGAGCTGCTCTCTGGGATCTTTTGGTCAAACTGAACTGGAACTGGAGTCGTAATTCTGCAGCTTTCCTCTGGATCCTGCTGGAAAAAGGAGGTTTTATTGTTTTTATCTCCATCACACATGAAGCCACGTGGAACTAAAGAGGAGCATGTGTCGCAGGTCAGCCTCCTCTTCCCCTCACAGGTGGCCATCACAGCTGTTCACACACTCTCACACACTCACACACACACTCTCACACACACACATGCCTGGCTGTGGTGTGGAGCCTCCTGCTGGATGTTTAAAATCTGCTGATTTCCATCCCCTGAAATCAGACGATAATTTGGTCTTTAAAGCTTTAAAATGTTGGATTTTTAATGATATTTGATAAATGTTGAATAAACAGACTTTCCTCGTGAATAAATCCGGTGATTGGAGCGTGATGTTGGTTCTGAGCAGCTTCAGGTGAAATGACAGAACAGCTGAGGAGGACTGGGAAGAAAAGTGTCTGTTTTTGTCACCTGGCTGTGTTTCTCTCTGTCTCTGCTCATAAAATAACTGTGAACTTTAATAAAGACAATATGCTTCTGTTGTTCGTGTGTGGACCTGAAATAATGAAAAATATTGATTTGAAGCATCCTTTAGTCGATATTACACCGAGTCATCTGGGATCAGACTCATAATGAAGCTTACAGCGCCACCTACAGGCTCGTATCAGTTCAGCTCACACTTTTTTTTTAAAGATAAAAACATTATTTCCTGTAAAAGCACAAACATCCACTGACAGGCTTAATGCGACATAAACTAAAAACATCACTTATCTATTATTTATTATAAAGAAATGTAATATTTATTATTAACGTTGCAGAAAAAGAGCTGAAAGCCTCTTATCTTCCATCAAGGAATAAATCTTCTGTGCTGAAGTGTTGTTTGGTTCACATTAACATTGATTTTTTTAAAGCTGAGTCCTTTCACTCTGATGTCTATTTTAGTTACAGATTCTTTGTTGTATTAGAAATTAATTTGTTAAATGAATAAAGTGCCAGCTCATCTGGCAGTCTAATATCAGTTTTCTTTATTACACGGAGAATAATTATGAATTTGACAACAATCTGTCCTCTGATCAACACCAGGTTTCCACACTTTTTTTATAAACGTTTTTTATATCAAAACATCCAAATACTTACTGTCTTGTTTGTACATTGTTTTAAAATTATTATTTTTATTTTTTAATTTAAAAAAGCATCTAATGCAGCACAAGTAGGATTATTTTTCTGTTATTATGTTTTTATTTTTAGGACTAATTATAAAACATTTTAAGTCAAGTCAAATTTATTTATATATCACTTTTCAGCAACAAGGTGGTTCAAAGTTCTTTACATCATGAAAACACACAAAATAATTAATAATTCCAAACATAATTCTAAATAATCAGCTAATTCAACTAAGGTCATAAAAACAGCATCATGTATGAAAACACACAGATTACCAAGATTCATTCAGCTAAATTCAACAAAACAAACTAAGGAAAATAAAATGGTTTCATTAGAGTAAACTAAGATAAAATAAATTAATAAAAATAAACTTATCTAAAACACAGGCTAAGATAAACTAAACTAAAATATAAAATAAGCTTAGTCAAGCAAAGTCAGGATAAAATAGATGAAGTCATACTAAAATAAACTGAGATCTAATAAACTGAGTTAATTAAGGTAAAATAAGCTAACATAAACTAGAACCTCAGCTGAACAGACTGAGATAAATCAGAAGCTTACAGATTTTACAGCCTGAAATAAAAATCTGACATCTTTTTCCTTATTTTATTTATTTATTCTACTAAAGAAAAATTAACGCTGAACCACTGAGGCTGAAAATGAAAAAGGAAATGTTAGCACTACATAAAGCTAAAGTTAACAAAACCACAGCTAAAAGCTACAATGCTATGGTAACTAAAAGCTGGCTGAACAGCAGCTAAAAGCAGCAGGAGAAGACAACAATTAAAACCGTGACTTTGAAGGAACTGAGGAGATCTGGATGCATTTCTCTGTAAAGTGCTATAAATGTTGTAAAACAGACAAACATCGTATGCAGCAGCAGGAAACTTGCTGACTCAGCATTCAGACGGTTTCCTGTTGCCTGAAGACTTGAAGCTTCGATGAGCTTCGAAAGTCCAAACGAAGGACAAGAACCGGGTCGTTCTTCACCGTCCAACACCGTTTAACCTGGTTAACCTTATTAATACCTGGGTCCAAATCAGACCCAGAGCCGGGTTCCACAGGGGTGTCTGAAACCAGCAAATTTAAAATAAAATACATGGATTTAAATGTAAAGACTTTAGGATAAAAAATAAAATTGGAGAGTGAAAAGTTTAAGTTTATCAGTCAGTTATTCAGTCATTATTATTATTATTATTATTATTATTATTATTATTATTATTATTATTATTATTATTATTATTATTATTATTATTATATGGTCATTTAAATTAGTTGGTGTTTCTCAGGCCTCAGTGGGAAAAAAAACAGCTGAAATTATTTATCTCTAATGCTGCAGCTGGAACTTTATTACAATCATCAGTCAACTAATTTATTATTATTATTATTATTATTATTATTATTATTATTACCGACAGAAATGTCAGAGGAACGTGTTAGTGTCCCAGAGGATAGAGGTGTTGAGATGTTTTCCACAGAAAACTCTCTTTAACATGTTTGTGGTTCCGAGCATCCTGCTCCAAACTGTGTTGTTGTTGTTGTTGTTGTTGTTTTTTTTGTTTATATTTAGTCCTGAACTCCCTGCTGTTTTGTGGATGACTCAATGTCTGAGTGTTTGGACACAGCCTGACTGTAAAAATCAGTACAGAGTGAAAACAAAAGGTCAAAGGTCAAACACCTGCATCAAAGTTGTGGGAAGGGCGCCATCTGGTGGACAGCAGAGGACATGCGCGTCCAAAAACTGTAAACCAGGGACAGACAACCCTGGTCCTCAGGGCTGCTGTCCTGCAGGTTGTCCTTGTTCCTCTGCTCCAGCACACCTGGTTTGAATCACTGATTAACAGGCTTCTGCAGAACATGAAGAGGTGATTTAACCTCTGAATCAGGAGGGTTGGAGCAGAGAAACAAGGAAAACATGCAGGATGGAGGCACTGAGGACCAGGGTTGGAGACCCCTGATGTAAACTGGTTTGATTTATTTTTATATTCAAAGGACAGCTCAGAAAGTCATCCAGTCAGTTTTCACAGGTTTAGGTTGACTTTCTGAAAATAGTCTAATCAAGAAATATGTAAAACTTTAATGTGATAACAGCTTAATGTGCTGTATACTCTTTGATTGATTGCCGATTTGCTGATGTCTTTATGTGAAACCAAAGGTACATTTCCACATTTATAATAATAATAATGGTTTTGTTTAGTCTTTTGTATTTGTAAGTAAAGTTTGTTCAGCAGGTATTTCCCCTGAGAATCGTATGAGAGGATGATTTTGTTTTCCGGAAACACTCAGAGCTTCAAAAGGAGAAGAAGTTGAATATTTACTGTAGTTCTGTAAAAAACTGGAATAAAGCAACCTCAGAAATAAAACTGTTTCAGCTGGCAGTCCAGGATAACAAACGAGGATCAACTTGTCTTCTTTTTTTCAGGTTTTCACTAAAGAATTATTGGTTAAAGAGACGCTGAGGATGGAAACTGCAGAATGTGTTTTACCAAAAATCAAAAGACTGAGTGAGCCGGCAGCTGAAACAGTTCGACTCCACCTCCTCCGCCCCTCGAGCGAAACTTTGGAAAGAAATGACACAAGCTTCCTGTAAGAAATGAGAAGTTTTCATTCTAGCAGCAACTTCCTTAATTCAGCACATGAAATGTTCCTGATGAGGAATCTGTCAGCTGTTTAATTCCTTCAGAGAGACGACCTCTGACTGCACAGATCTGATTTAAATTAGAGGTTCTGAGACACGTTTGTTTCTAACGCCCATCGCACCATCAAATTACAAAAATCCTTCAACCAAAGAAATAAATGTAATCTTTAATAAATCTCATTCAAGCACACACACCATTAAAAAGACTTTAGGTATCCCTAGCAGTGTTTTAGTTTCTTTTCTTCCTGTAAAAATGTTTAAACTTCACCCTGATCTCTTGGAGTTATACTAGTTTTACCTTTTTAATTAATTTAGTGACTTTAATAATTTTTAATAAATTCTAATTATCTGTTCAGCTTTTTGAAACTGTGTCTGAACTTTAATTCCTAACAGGTCCACTTTATTTTCTAGAAATGTAGATTTAAACTTCTTCACCAGGATATATTTGTTTTTAATTACATAAAACTTTCAGCGCTGCTCTTATTTTTTTCCTCTTAACTTTATTGAACAAACAATAACATGCACTTTGTATCAGAGGATAATAGCCAGAAAATAAAAACTGAAGAACATTGTAACAAATTGAACAAATGTAAGAAATGTGGAAAAAAAATAATGAGATCAGGCATAAGTAAGAATAATTTTTTTAAAAACTTGACTTCAGTTTGGAAATGCAATCGTAACAACAGAATAATGGGAAGGACTGCTGTGCTACAGAAAACTGTAAAACCATAGACATGCATTATAATGCATGTCAATGGCTCCTCTGAGCAGTGACTCCTGACAGCCAGCAGGGGGCGGAGCGGCTCATCGCCTCCGCTGTAACATCTCTGTTTAATTTGGCCTAAAATTATTCCAGCTAACAGAAAATTGATGAAATGATCGGTGTTAATACGGTCCTCACAGACACCTCAGTGTTAAATCTCCGGTCTGTCGTAAGAAATTGGGTCACTTTGAGCACAGTTCTGGTTTTCACAACTCTCAGGCTGATAATCATCTTCGAACCCCTGAACGGCTGTCGTGTGTTGATGACGTCACGGCCCTCTCTGGGACTTTCCGGATGCGTCACACGGAGCTTCCGAGTTTTTAACATTAGCTGCGGCTGCCTTCATGTCGCTGGAGGCTGTTAACACCGAACCAGACGCCGAACAGACACCATGAAAACAGCAAACAGCTGCCAGCGGCACTGAGAGCTCTGACTTCAGGCACCCCGTCGTCACGAAGCGACGGTCACAGCGACAGGCGGAATGTCAACAACGCGGCCCCTCCTCGGAATGCGACGAGTCACCGAGCTAACGTGCCCGGAGCAGCCGGCCGGCAGGCTCCCCGCGCCGGCCGGCAGGCAGCAGCCGGAGGCCCCCACCGTGGACGAGTTTACGGTCCTGGAGGACAAAGAAGAGGAGCTGAAATGTGCCAAGGCTCGAGTGGAGCAGGTTTTTAAAGTGACGTTCACCATCATCGGTCTGTTGGACCACACAGGACAGCCGCACGGCAGCAAAACATCCCGGCAGATATGGCTGCAGCTCCGAGGCAACAGAGACGATGTGTCCAAGGCGAAGGTGAGCGTCTGTCCTCCAAACTACCACCTTCTGTTAACCAGCTGTTTGTTGGGGCTGCTAGTCAGTTAGACTCTGAGAGAAGCAGAAACAACCGCCGTAATGTCGACTGTGATCTGTGACTTCCTGATCAACTACCACTTATCATAACTACCATAACTACCCCTTACCAGACTTACCATAACTACCATTTACCAGAGTTACCATAACCCATACCCGTTCAGACCTGTACCCGTTCAGACCTGTACCCGTTCAGACCTGTACCCGTTCAGACCTGTACCCGTTCAGTCCTGTACCCGTTC
>NC_051440.1:26414368-26422618 GCF_001649575.2 Kryptolebias marmoratus | reverse complement strand
CCTGTACCCGTTCGGACCTGTACCCGTTCGGACCTGTACCCGTTCGGACCTGTACCCGTTCAGACCTGTACCCGTTCAGACCTGTACCCGTTCAGTCCGAGGGATTTGGTAAAATCTCGATGAATTAGGATTGTACAGTAAAATCAGGAACAAAGATTGTAGAATTATAAGGTTCTGTAAACTCACATTAAATATTTGTATTGGGGGAAATTGTTGATGTAAACCATAAAATGGAATGGCCCATGTGCTGACCTAATTTCTGCCAACATTTTATATTTACACTGTGACGCGTTCAGGGGACATTTGGACCTGGGGAACTCCACACAGGAAGTTAATGTTGTTCCAGTTTTATTTATCTTTTACCTGAAAATACACCTGAGGAAATAATTCAATACGTTTCTGTCCTAAAACACTTTAAAACCTTTGCTGTAGTCTCAGCTCCTTGTTGTGGAATCTTTAACAAAGAGGACAACAAAGAGTTTTTCTTAGGCTAATTTATTTAAGCTGAGGTGAGTCAGCAGAGTCTGATTAAAGAACAAAAGGTCCCCTTTAAATACTCGGCTCTTCACACTCCGTAATTTCCATAGGATGAGTCTGGGATGGGGTAGGGATCAGGTAAGATAAGGACCAATCCTTCACTACAACATGGTGTCATAAATGCTTCCGGACTTTTCCACTTTATTCCCATTACATCCTCATCAAGTCTGGACTTCTGGGACCAGAAAGTAACGGCATTCTTTGTTTATTCACAAATAACCCTGAGATGCATTTAGAGCAGGGGTGGCCGACCCTGGTCCTGCAGGTTGTCCTTGTTCCTCTGCTCCAACACACCTGGTTTGAATCACTGGGTGATTAACAGGCTTCTGCAGAACATGAAGAGGTGATTTAACCCAGAATCAGGAGGGTTGGAGCAGAGGAACAAGGAAAACATGCAGGACAGCAGCTCTGAGGACCAGGGTTGCCCACCCCTGATTTAGAGGTTTAACCATCAGAACCAGAATCTGGGTCTCAGTGTGTGTTTTTCTCTGTGATTTCCCAAACAAGAGCGCCACTTGCACTTCTGCATCTTGTGTCACGAGTCTCGACCTTATTGGTGAGTTTTAGCAGCTGTTCCAGGCTCTGCCGGTCAACCGAGACTGAGACGTGGAAACCATAGTGTCCCCGTCCGCCGGCTGTGAGGTGCTAAACATGGCAGACGAGTCGGAGGTCGATGTCTGCACGAGCAGCTCTGTTCTGTTGGTTATTAGAAATATTTAGTTGGCCTGAATTTTAGGAAACCGCATTTAACAACAGAACTATTTAGAACTCTGAACAAAACCTTTTATATGTCCCATCTGTCCCCATGTGTCCCCACGTGTCCCATCTGTCCCCACGTGTCCAGGTGACCGTTTATCGTTTACTTCTCATTGTATGAGGCAGCTGGTTGGTTTAGTCCAGATTACACTGAAATAAATTAAAATCCCTGTTAAAGGCCAACCTTCAGTATTTAAAATTCCAGGTTTATTTCCATAAATTCCTGTTAATCCCATGCAGTCCTGTTTATATAAGACTTAAGGAGTTGTGTTGTTTTTATTGGCAACCTGCTGGAGGAAACACGTTCAAACTTTGATGAAGTTCAGGATTGTTTTATGAGTAATTTTAAGGAGGTAACATTTATTTATAGATATCTATAAACAGCCACATTTCCTCGACTCATCTGTTTATTAATGCTGTGTGAACTTCTGGAAAGTCCTTTTATTTGTAATTTGTGAGTATTTAAAGAACAACTTTCCTTCTTTTTCTCTCTCTGGGTCATTGTTGAGTTATTTTGCACATGAGTCTTTTCTTTAACATCGGTGTAAAAATAAAAGTGACATCATCAGCTGTAATAAATGCTCCTGCAGCTGATTCATTCAAATATCCAGCCCATCCAGGAGAGTCCCTGCGTGTGTGTCAGCTTTACATGACTCTGTTTCCACACCAGGACCTCGCCTTTATTCACTTTAGGGATGTGGATAAAAAAACCACTCTTTGAATTTTTCTGGTAGTTATTTAATTTATTTCTTGGAATATTTGAGCCCATTGACTCGCCCCAAGTCCTCCATTTTTACTGCTCCAACGGAGCTGTCGTGTTCTGAGCTCATCCCTGACATCCTGATCAACTTTCCTGCTTCCTCAGCCGGACTCCGTTTGGCTCCAGACTAAAGAAAATGTCGGATTAAACGTGTCGTTTGCTGAAGAGCTTCTGTTTCCGTGCAGGAGTACGTTCGAGGGCTGTGTGACCCGGAGCTGCAGAAAGAGGAGCGTTATCCCGCGGACATGCACTGCATCTTCGCCGGCGCCCGGGGCCTCTTCCTGGACCGGCTCGTACGGGACACGAGCGCTGAGGTTCTGGTGCCCGAGCCGGGCCGCCTGTGGCTCCTGGGCCGAGCTGAGCCTGTGGTGATGGCTCAGAGCAGAGTTCAGCAGTTTGTTGCTCTGTTCCAAGTAAGTTTCTTCATTTCTTCAGAAACCTTTCAGATTATTCTGTGATAATGTGATGAACAGAAAACAATAAAACCAGTCAGCATTCACACGTTCATGCATCCAAATGTTCATCTCATTCCTGCTGTAAATTTTGTCACAGACTTTTTGAAATATTTCACTTTTTTTCCCCTCATTGGAAACGAATAAAGATGTCTTCACGTCCTCGATCCCTTTTAAAAACCAGTTCACCTGCGTTTTTGTTTCCTAATGTCCTGTTTTTCTCTGTCCCGTTTGTCTTTACATGTCCCTCTGTTTGTCCTTTTTGTCTTTACATGTCCCTCTGTTTGTCCTTTTTGTCTTTGCATGTCCCTCTGTTTGTCCTCTTTGTCTTTACATGTCCCTCTGTTTGTCTTTTTTGTCTTTACATGTCCCTCTGTTTGTCCTCTTTGTCTTTACATGTCCCTCTGTTTGTCCTTTTTGTCTTTGCATGTCCCTCTGTTTGTCCTCTTTGTCTTTACATGTCCCTCTGTTTGTCCTTTTTGTCTTTACATGTCCCTCTGTTTGTCTTCTTTGTCTTTACATGTCCCTCTGTTTGTCCTCTTTGTCTTTACATGTCCCTGGTTGTTTGTTCTGTATTTTGCCTCTTCTTCTAATATTTTAACTAACTTTTTAAAGTTGATCTACTTTTCTCTCTTTCACCTCCTTAGCATCATTCATTATTCCCACCTTGTGATCGGCCTGTCAGGTCAAATGCTTCCACATCATTAAATGTAAATATTTGCTGCTTTTATAAAAACACGAGGAACTACTTTAGGATTTTGACCCAGATCTTTGTAAAACCTGACAGGCGGCTCTGAGTAACGGACATTTGTCTTCACCTTTAACATGTAACGCAGACCGTGAGTCTGGAGTAGCGCTCAGTTTTTCCTGCTGTGTGTGTTTGTGTCCAGGAGAAGAGAAGTCTGCCGAGCGACAGAGAATCCACAGTGAAACGAGCGTTCAAGTCCTTCGTGGAGGAACGGGATGATAAATACACGATGGAGCTTCTGCTGCTGCCCAGCGCCCTGAAGGAGGAGCTGCTGGGACTGGTTCACAGCCCCACCAGCTCAAACACACCACCTCTGGTTGGTGCTTACACCTCCGATGAATTAGCAGCCATTTAAGGAACAAAGATCTCAGCGATCAGTTTGTGCTCAAAGGATGAATTTTAGCTACGTTAGTGTTCGCTAAGTTTGATCAGCTGTGGCAGCCATCTTGAATCAGGTTAATATCCGTCCACTGGTTCATGAGATATTTTGCTAACAGGCAAATGACCACAGATGTGATTTTTAACCGTATTTAACAAATCATATAACAATCCCATGGTTGAGCAACACAAGACAGCTTGAACAGCAAACAGTTCAGAGTTCATAAATTCATCTCAACACCTGAGCTGCTTGTTTCCCTCAGACTGGTTAAAATGTGCTGCACTTTGTGTCACTTCTGAGAGGAGAAACGGATTTATTATTTCAACTAAAAAGACAAGTTGGGTATTTGTGGGGTTTTATTTGTTAGTTTCTCACTGTTTAAGGGATTATTTGACAGACTGAATCATGTTTTTGTTCTGGTGCCCAGCTGAACCAGGCGCTGCACCCCAGCACGGCGGAGGCTGACCAGGACCGCTCGCAGAGCAGCACGCCGGTGACGGAGCTCTCCAACCGCATCCTGGACACCAGCTTCGACGAGAAAGGAGTCGCTCCAAGGTCTGCTGCCGGAGGAGGCAAAGCAGGAGGGGGGATCGGTTTGGGTCCTGAGGTGGTTCTACTCAACGGCACCCGACCCTCACACAAGCGGCGCTCGTCTGAGAGCGAGACTAGAGACACAAAGAGACAGTACTCTCTGGAACGCAAAGAGGAGTCGCCTGAGAGGACGGCGAGGGAGCGTCCCAGGGACCGGGAGGGGCGGGGCGGCGGAGGCGGCAGCAGCTGTAGATCCAAAACCCCCTCGGCTTCTTCAACACTCTCCTCTTCTGCTAAATCAAACACGGAGCTCGGTCCGATCGCACGGGAGTCGGCTGAGGGCGGCTCGGAGGACGGGGAGGCAGTCAGCCCAGAGACAAACCTCCGCTGCCTGGTGAACTTTTTCAGGTAGAAACTTTGACATGATGTCTCCCCGTTTGTCAGAATCGTTTTTATGCCATCTGTTAGAGCTCAGAGGATGGGTTGGGGATGACTCTCAGCTACTACCACACCAAGTTTTAGCTCCGTATCTGTACAACTGACTGATTGTTGCCAATTTTGTGTTTGCTAAAGTTGATCAGCTGTGGCGGCCATCTTGTATTGAGTTGACTCCTAAAGTTAATCTGCTGTACATCCGATAATTACTTTCTGAATGTTTTATTAAAATCCATCCAGTGGTGCATGATATTTTATAACAGACAGTGAAACCAACATACCCAGGTAATTCCATGATGGTGGGTGATATTAATCAACAAATTGATTCAAGGATACAAACAGATTCCCAGGCAGGGAATCTTTTCTCTCTGAGGGAATTATTTCATTGTAAAGCACAGAAAAAGGGTCAGAACCAAACAAGTCAGACTATACTTAGTATTATACCTGTAGCTAACTGTAATATATATAAATATATTAATTATTGTTAAAAAAAAACAACTAAACTTGTATTCTGTAGTCGGAGATGTTTTTCTTCCCATTCAGGGAGCTTTCTCATTTCAAACCTGCACAGTGTGGAGTTCCAAGCCTTAAACTGCATGAGATGCAGATCAGTCTCCCTCCCCTCCCTCCTGAGGGTCATTAGGGTCTGAGTTTGTGTGGCTCACAGAAAGATGCATGAAGGTATGAATCAGAATAAAAGGGCCTGGTCACATTTGTATTTTTTTACAAAACTATTTTGAATCCGTTTTGGGTGATTTGACTGCATGTGGTCGCAGTCGGATAGCTAAAGTTAGCAACAAGTGTGAGGAGGTCCAAACTGATTTGGTATCGTGCCTAATGCTTCAATGTAGGTTCTAGAAAACTGGAAGCTGAGACTTTCTTCATCTAATTTCATGTAAATCGCTTCCTTCACACCGCTCTCAAAACAATTGTCTTTTCTGTCCAAAATATGAACATTCTGGTCTTCAAAAGAGGACGTGTTCTCTTGACAACCAGCTAAAAACAAGAACTTTAATGAACTTGAAGTCTGTTTTTATTTTGCAGAACCATGGGCTACCAGCAGGACGTGGTGGAGCGTGTGGTCAAGGCGACAGGACAGACGGAGGACACGTTCCTCCTCCTGGAGAAAATAGTTGAGGAAACTAAACTCTGTGAGCAGGAACTGAAAGGAGGAGAGAGCGAGAGACACTTTAACTCTGTGTGTACCACAGACACCTCCTCCTCCTCCTCCTCTTCATCATCAGCCTCCTCCACAGTCTCATGCTTCAGAGAGAAGGAGCTTGGCAGGGCGTTGGGGGACCTGGGCAGGTCCAAGGAGAACATAAAGCCCAGTCATCTTGGAGGCAGCAGCAACGGGTTGGGTCACCGACGGCAGTGTAGCAGCAGCGAGAAGAGCACTCAGCAGGTAGTCCACCTACCAATGGGTAGTCCACCTCCCAACGGGTAGTCCACCTTCCAATGGGTAGACCACCTCCCAATGGGTAGACCACCTCCCAATGGGTAGACCACCTCCCAACAGGTAGTCCACCTCCCAACGGGTAGTCCACCTCCCAACAGGTAGACCACCTCCCAACAGGTAGTCCACCTCCCAACAGGTAGTCCACCTCCCAACAGGTAGACCACCTCCCAACAGGTAGTCCACCTCCCAACGGGTAGTCCACCTCCCAAGAAGTATTCAGCACTATAATTTTGCTGTGTCAGAGTTTAGATTGTGACAGAAACAAGTTTTAAACCCTCAGACCAACAGCAGGAAGTGGATCTGTTGGATTTCTTTCCAACTTTTCTCCTGTCCTAGATGACTTATTCCAGTATCCTCATTTCAGGCCATCACCATCAAGAGAAGCTCCAGCGCCCAGGGAGGAGCAGGAACCTACGAGGTTATCACCATCGACGATGATGATGATGATGTCATCCTCACTAATTCCAAAACAGCAGATGGCAGAACATCTCGGATAGTGACCATGGCGCCCCTGGACACCACGCAGTCAGGATCCCGAAGTGACTACCTGGCACGTGGAGGGGGAGGGGTCCCGCAGAGGGATTACCTGTCTCGATGCGGGACTCAAACTTTGGGAGGGTCGGTGAAGGTTGAGACCGTGACGGTGCTGCGCAGCACGCCGCAGTGGCTGACCGCCCCCACCGCCTCCTTGGCCTCAACCCCGAGTGTAAGTATTTTTCTAGTTGGTAATATTGTCCTGGAAGTGATGTGTGTGTTTGGTTAGAGACAGAAAAAAGCTTTAAAACGTCTCATTTTAGCAGATCGGTTTATGTCTTAAAACACATCTGAAGGTGATCTTTTACCTTTTTGTGTTCACCATAAAACAGTTTCTAATGCTGGAACTAGAACCATTTTACAGTTATTATGTCACTGGTTTGATCCTCCCTCCAGACATTAGATGACTACAAACCATTTTAAACCTCACAGTAATCATATGAGTAATTAACAGGAGTGATGATGTATAATCTGACAATACTTAGTGTTAAGTGTTTCTTTGCTTCATGTTTTATACTTGTCCTTTTGTTTGTATATACAGGATATTGCAGTTTCATTGTTTATAGTCTCGCTGACAGATTTTAGATTGCAGAGCTGAGAACGAGCTGCTGCCGCCCCCACGCCTCCCCCCACGCTCAGCTAAGATTCACTCTGATTCACAACATGAACTTTCTTTCCCTCCTCAGTCAGCTCAGCCCATCAACAGAGCCTCTGCCTATCAGACCATCAGCCACGCGGGTCTTCAGGGGGCCACGGGCCGGACCCCTCCTACCAATGACCCCCCGGCCCCCCCAGTGACCGGTTTGGCCCGTTTCCACCAGTCTCTGAGGACTCCCTACATCCTGAACCTGCCCAATGAGCCGGGAAACCCAGATCTGAGGCACATCATCATCGATGGCAGCAACGTGGCCATGGCGTGAGTCGGAGCTGTTCACACTTCCTAAATCTTTAGTGGTCAGCATGGATAAGAGCTTTGTTTCTGAGGTGTGCCTCTGTTGGTGACTTCTGATCCTTTTAGACTTCTGTAAAGTGAAACAAGGTGCAGAAAATTAACTGAAAATGTCATGAAGAGCTTCAAGATTCTTATTGAGGCACCTGGATTCTCATGACATTAGTAAGACCGTAATCACAAGACAATCTTGCCAGGTTTAAACTTGGTATTTGTGAGCAGAAGTTCAGGTTTTTAGCTGGTATGTGTTAGGCCTAAAGGCGTCCTTATCAATGACTGTCACAGTGATAAACGGAGGCTTCATCCTGTCATGTGATCACACAGCAGTGTAGGAGGAAAGCCCAGGGCATCCTCAGGGACACGCTCTGTTCAGGTGGAGACTCAGGCCATAACCTGAGAGTCCGGAGAGCGTCTCCTCTCAGAAGTCCGTGGCTCGGCTCGGCTCGGCCTGGCCCGACTCGGCTCGGCTCGGCTCTTTATGACTGTCTTAGACATCTGTTCAGGTGGAGACTCTGGCCATAACCTGAGAGTCCGGAGAGCGTCTCCTCTCAGAAGTCCCTGGCTCGGCTCGGCCTGGCCCGGCTCGGCCCGGCCGGACTCGGCTCGGCCCGACTCGGCTCGGCTCGGCTCTTTATGACTGTCTTAGACATCTGTTCAGGTGGAGACTCTGGCCATAACCTGAGAGTCCGGAGAGCGTCTCCTCTCAGAAG
>NC_051440.1:26407160-26410755 GCF_001649575.2 Kryptolebias marmoratus | reverse complement strand
CGGCTCGGCTCGGCTCGGCTCGGCTCTGTATGACTGTCTTAGACATCTGTTCGACTCGGCTCGGCCCGGCCCGGCTCGGCTCGGCCCGGCTCTGTATGACTGTCTTAGACATCACGTTGAGGATTGTAGACTTCTTGCATTTGAGGAACAGAAAGTTATATCTAGAATGAACATTTAAAATTGTCCGTGTTCTAAGTGTCTCTGCAGCTCAGCTGCTGTTGAGCGCAAAGCTTTAATATTTAGGTCAGTAATAATATTTATGTGAATATTTACCATCGGTCCCACGGCTAACAGTGCAGCAGTGGAGTTAATGTGGAAGAGAAGTGATTAAAACTGTTAGACTGAAATATTTGCTGATTAATGAATTAACTCATCAGCCGGGTCTTTTAATTTCTGGGCCTGGGTGTAGATCAGGGTTTACCCACCTGTACAGGTTGGAGTTAATAAATCCTCATCAGATCTTCTGATATGTTAGAAAGAATATTTTCTGACAGTCATAACCAGCTCTGTTTTTCTTCTGAATCAGTTTCTATATTAAAATAAAAAGGTGTGAAAACAGGAGCTTGAAACTCATCCGATGACAAACCTGAGTTCTGTTGTCATTTCCCACACCTGTTGTACGTGTTTTCCTTCTTACTTGTGAAGCCACCACCGTTCCCATCAACTCCATCACAGTGAGGGTCACACACGTGCATCTGTAGCAGCGTAGGTCCAACCCCGAGTGCGTGGGAGCGCCACATGTCGCGGTGACTCAGCACCTTTGGGTTTGACTGTAGGAGTACCTGGCAGAAGCAAAGCATCCGGGGCTTCATGATATCTGTGTACGGAGGTGTTTCTCAGAAGAAAACCTCTTTTCTAGTAAAAAATCTGCATCTGTAGAGTCACATTGACCCAGAAACTGTGTGATAAGCACTTTAGATTGTTTTTCTTTCATTCTTCTCTGATTTATTGTCACAAGTTTCTTCCTGGATGCTCATGTCCTGACGCTTTTTCCTCCCTCCTTCTCTCTAAAGGAAGAATGGGTTTGACACAGTGCTACATCCTGAAACCTGTTACCAGCCCATGTTTTATCAGATCTGGTATTTGTCACATGCACAGGCACAAGTTCTTTAAATGCAGATAATTATTACCCATCCTAGTTATTCAGATCAACTCTCACATATTTCCCCTCATCAGGTTCCCTCATTTACATCTCTGTAACGTCCTTCATCATTTTGTTTCTTCAGCAGCTGTGTGGAGTTTGTGTCATGTGGAGTCAGGGCGGTGAAAGTGAAACAGCTGTATTTCCCCCCGCTTGTTAACAGATCAGTATCATCACCATCAGAAAGATGAATTCACGTCAGAAACTCGAGTTTAGTTTCATCAGACTTCAAGTAAAAACTTTCCTCTGGCTTTTTAGATTCTGCTTTTGTTTAAAATAAAAACTGCCGTTTGTTCATGGCTAAAAAAAGATGCAGTGACGTCATATTTTACACATCCAGGACACAAAGGGTTAAAAACAAAACCAACTGGACCTCAGTGCAGCTTTAACTTGTATCATCCTAGAAGTCTTTTTATTTGTCAGGAAGGAAAACGTAAAGAATGTCCTGTCTCACCTGCAGGTCAGATTTCTGAAGATAATAACTCTACAAACAGGAAACCTCTGATCCTCAAAGACAAACTCCTGAGATGAAGTATTCCTTGTATTTTACAGTGACTGCATCAAACTACAATCACTTTTTATTAAACTGGTGCTTTATTTCTGTTTCAGAACCAAACAGATGATCTTTATCCTCACTTTATTGCAGCTTTATTGCAACAAATATTAAAACAAATCTGACAGTTGGCAACATTTTTAAGATTCTCTGACCAGCAGATTATATTTGATGGATAAACGGATCACATTAAATGAATTTCTGGTAAATCTGAAGGTTTTTAACATAAACAGACCCTACTATACAGAGTTTCACACAAATCAGTGAGGAGAGGTCAGAAACGACGGTTCCATGACCTTTGACCCCTCAGAAGAAAAATCAGTCTGGAGGACACGACTTCTGTGGACACCAGCTGGTCTCAGGTGGACAGAAAGACGGAGGACACGACTTCTGTGGACACCAGCTGGTCTCAGGCGGACAGAAAGATGGAGGACGTGACTTCTGTGGACACCAGTCCAGGTCTGTCTCTGAATGATTGGAGGTTCATGAAGAGAAGGACTGAGGAGCTGCTGGAATCTGCTTCAGAGCGAACACAGACTGGAACTCTGCAGCGAATCATTTGTTGTAGTTTAACTTTCTGAGTTTAAACTTCCTGCAGAGCAGTTCAGCAGTGAGGATAATAAGAGTTTCCTGTTGGTTTGAATAATGACGAAGTATTTCTGTGCTAAAATGATCCTTTTACTCTGTTTCCTTCTTGTTACGCTGCAGAGCTGGATACAAATATTTAAAAAGCAGATTGTGGTTCTGCAGGCGCGTTCTGCAGCTTCCTGCAGCTGGCGGGGAGTTTCTCTTCTCTGCTGCTGTTTGTTGTTTGTGTTGTTCTGTGGTTTGCTGCCCTGCCTTTCAGTGCGCTGTTACAGCTGTCTGACGTGCGCAGGCTGACTGTGCACGTCAGCTGATGTTTGCTTTGTGCTTCTGGAAGTTCTGTTGAGACTAATTAAAGCTCGGGTCTCTGAAACTGTTGCTAATTTTTGTGTGTTTTCCATCTGTATCATGGCCACAGATAGTTTAATGTTGACGTTTCTTCCTGATCCGTCCACACAGAGGCACAAAGCAAGAAACTATTCTTCCGTTTCTTCGTCTCACTGCATCCCTTCTCTTCCCCATCTCTGCAGCCACGGTCTTCATCGGTTCTTCTCATGTCGCGGCATCGCGCTCGCCGTGGAGATGTTCTGGAGGCGGGGCCACAGGGAGATCACGGTGTTCGTCCCTCAGTGGCGTCAGAAGAGAGACCGACTGGCAACAGGTACCCCTGCTTCCTCACGGTGCAAAAGTTTTATTTTACCTGTAGATACTGAACTGCAGAACACAGAGTTTCTCTCTGAAAAAATCAACTTTAATCAAATCTTTGAGAATTAAACCAGCATTTCTTGAAGGAATGCATATCGCCCGCCATCTTGCACAGAACCGTCAATGAACAGTTGAAACACGGAACAGCAGGAACGTTATGCTGCAGAAAGTTTGGTTTTCACCCGTTACAGACCAAGGATCTACTAAGTAATAAATCCAACCATTTTATTCCAGAGCAACACTTTCTGAACCAGCTAGAAGATCTGAGGCTTCTGTCCTTCACTCCTTCTAGAGAAGTCTGTGGTCAGAGGATTTCCTCACATGATGACAGGTAAACAAACACCTGACACTGTTGACCTTTCTTTGCTCCACAGGTGGGTCAAAGCAGCTGAAGGAATCAGTGATGCAGGAAACATAAAGCTGCTGGATTAAAGCATTTCATTTGAGACTATGGTTCCATAATGAACGTGACATGCAACACGCAGTAACATGACATGCAACAAGCTAACATGACATGCAACAAGCTAACATGACATGCAACAAGCTAACGTGACATGCAACACGCTAACGTGACATGCAACAAGCTAACATGACATGCAACAAGCTAACGT
>NC_051440.1:26395878-26402845 GCF_001649575.2 Kryptolebias marmoratus | reverse complement strand
TTCCACCTGTCTGTTTCTGAACGATTCCACCGGTCTGTTTCTGAACGATTCCACCTGTCTGTCTGAACAATTCCCGGCAGGCTGCTGCAGTTTACGTTCGTCGAGGATCACTTCATGATTCCCGACGACCCGCTGGGAAAACACGGGCCTCACCTGGACGCCTTCCTGTGGAAAAACAGCAGGTGTGTTTCCCTGAGCGCTCCAGTAATTATCCTGTGCCATGTCGTCCATCTTACCTGCTCGTGTTTTGCTCCAGGAGGGCTCCGGCCACGCCCCCACCTCTGAGAGCCCCCGACGCCAGGCCTTCGTCTCAGCAGCAGCAGCCCGTTAACTTCCAGACGTCCTGGGGCCCCGCCTCCCTGACACCTCACCCCGCCGCACACTGGCCTCACTCGGGTCCCCCGGAGTGGCACCCGCCTCGCCGCTCGCCCTCGCCCTCGCCGTCCCCTCCCCCCCAGCGGACGGCGGAGGAGACGTCGGAGCTGAAGAGGAAACTGTACGACATCTTCCCGGACCAGAAGCAGCGAATCGACGGCATCCTGAGCGAGAACCCGTACATGAGAGACCTGAACGCGCTGTCGGGGCTGCTGCTGGGATAAACTTATTATTTTACTTAAAGACTCGTCATCCAACCAGCTGCTATTTGCATAAACTGTTTACCTTTTAAATCGGATGAAGGTGAGAAACACTGAAGCAAACGGAGCTGCAGCTCCCGGCTCCACCTGGACTGCAGGTTTTTCATGCTTTTTAAAGAGTTTAGTGTCCTTTGTGGTAAACAGGGTCAGTTATTTTCAGCAGAAATGGGTTTAAACAAACAACACATCCTGCAAGAAAATAATATTTACATTCATCAGAAAAACGTTAAGAGGCTGAAAAGATTTATTACCATTCTGCTTGTTTCTGCCTAAATATTTAAAAGCTGGATAAATTTATTTCCCCAGTTTAATAAAAAGCTGCTCATTTCTCTCCTTAAAATCTATATTTTTTCTAATTTAGGTAAAGAAGCTTTAAAGTGCTGCAGTGGAATATTTTTTGATTCCTCACCTTTCTACTGTTTTCCTGCAGGAACAAGAAAAAAAAAACAATCTGCATCTTCAGAAGCAACTGCTGAATTTCCCTTCAGTACAAATATTTGAGTAAATAAAGAATCAGACCAATGTTTCAGGGTGATTTGTGTAAGTTAAACAGGGACATCTAGTGTCCAAACCTGCAAATGACACCCTGCCTTAAAGCTCAGCTGAGGTTTGTCCCTGCTGGCTTCCTGTAGGCACATGATGCGTGAGGACTCCCTGTCTTTACACATGAACAGAGTTTTAATTCTAACCCTCATTATATAACTTTTTTCCAGAATAATTCCCACAGTGAACTGAGATTTCCTGACATTTAGTCCATGATTCCTACATCCAGTAATCAGTTCTGAGAGAAACACTACAGCAGTTTGGATTTATCTTGTGTTGGTTGAGTTTTCTTCAAGGTGACGGACTCTCGGTTCTGTTTGTAACTAAACCAAAATGCACTGAGCAGAAATGTTGGAAAACTGCTGGAAACCCTCCAAACCCGGATTGGCTGCAGCTTTCAGATTTTATTTGTAAAATAAAAACACTTTCATGTTGGAAACAATCCTGCACAGAAACTCCTCAGTTTTTGTTCTTCTGTTCTTGTTGTGAGGATTACTGAAGGAGGGGTTTTGTAATATAATTCTTCTGTGTATAATGATTTTTTTTTGTAAATATTCACATTTTTGGCTACAGTGCACGTATGGTTTCATGTATGTGTAAACAAAATAAATGCAGCCTTCCCAATGGATGTGTTTATCCTCCTGTATTTTCTTGTTTTTGGTCCTTTTTAAAACCACTGAAGAAGTAATGAATATTACACAGATGTGAAACATTTGTTGGATAAATTCAAACTCGGATGTAATAAATGGTAGTTTGGGAGGAAACGATGATGCTGCAGCTTCTTTGTCCTCTGCTTTAATCAAGCTTTTATTTGGTTTCCTTGTTGAAGAAGCACCAGCTGTGATTTATCTATTTGTTTACTGAGATAAATGAACTGTTGAGCTTGGATTCTCAGAACAGAGGTGTTGATCCTCCAGCTCTGTGCAAAGCAAGAAAACTGATGAACTGTCCAGCTTCAGCCTTCGTTGCAGGTCTCCTGTAGTCAAGGTTCTCAGATGTCCTCGTTTAATGTGCAGACCGGTCTCTGGTTTAATTAGAAACCACTCCAGGAGTAAATCAGAGAAATGTGATCAGAAATTACAGCTGAAGGATTAAAACACATTTCTGCACTTTCTGTTGATAACTGAGTTCAGTTTGGAGTAATTCTGGAAAAAAGAAACTTTAACAAGATTCTGAACATGTATTTAAATGGAGGTGTTTCTTATAAAAGCCAAGGATTCTGTAACATTTTAAACGAATGTCTCTCCGTCCACAGTTAGGAAATTTATTGAGTATAAAAGTTTAAATATGAGGAACGGTGACTCTATAAATGAAATAAATCCTACCTGTCCCAGTGTCAGCAGGGGGGCAACAGACCATTTTATTCTTTTTAAGGAATAAGTTTGATCAAAATACAAATTTTCAACAGTTGGAGTTCTGCTTCACTGACGCTTGACTTAAAGTTTGCTCCAAAGACAAATGTGCACCTTTGAAACATTTGAACTGTTTCACAATGGACTGTCCATCTGTCCGTCAGGATGTCCATCTGTCCATCAGGCTGTCCATCCGTCCGTCAGGCTGTCCATCATGCTGTCCATCCATCCATCATGCTGTCCATCCGTCCATCAGGCTGTCCATCTGTCCGTCAAGCTGTCCATCTGTCCATCAGGCTGTCCATCCGTCCATCAGGCTGTCCATCTGTCCGTCAAACTGTCCATCTGTCCCTCAGGCTGTCCATCCGTCCATCAGGCTGTCCATCTGTCCATCAGGCTGTCCATCTGTCCGTCAGGCTGTCCATCTGTCCGTCAGGCTGTCCATCCGTCCATCAGGCTGTCCATCTGTCCATCAGGCTGTCCATCTGTCCGTCAGGCTGTCCATCCGTCCATCAGGCTGTCCATCTGGCTGTCTATCCGTCCATCAGGCTGTCCATCTGTCCATCTGTCCATCCGGGGGGTTGCACCACCACCACCACCAAAGATGGCCTCCAGTAACCTTTGGGCAGCAACAGAGCAGCAGAACAGGGCCCATTCGGATTCAGTGTTCTCCGTCTTTAATGGTATACAGTTGAGGCTCTGCTGGAGGTGTGAGGTGAAGATCTTTCTTCTGCCAGCTGTTCCCAGCAAACTCTCACTACATGTTTGAGCCAAGTGGGTCTGTCCAGCATCGTCCCCAGGTGGTGATCAGCTGACAGCTCTGCTCCTCTCTTCACCCGAGTGTCCAAAACATACGGCTGCAGATCAGATGGCACAAATACAAAGTCTATCATCAATCTGCAGCCTAGAGCGTCCTGCACCATGCACCCTTATGTTCACACCTGGGGTTGTTATGGACAAACTGTGACCACCACAGAAGTCCAATAACAGAACACCACTGGAATTCAGATCAGAGAGGCTCAATCACGCACCTCCAGGTACAGCCCCATGGGTAGAGGCCCTGTCACCAGGTGCTTGACTATGGCCCCGTCCCCAGGCCTGGCCGGGGGACCCAAACAGCAAAGCTCTTCGGATCATTCAGGGACACAAACTCACTCCACCACGATAAGGCAGCGAATCACGGAGGAGAGGGCTGTTTAAAACTACCTTAAACTCTATATGCAAACTGATTTAAATGTTACTGTATGTTCTGGACCTGGTCCGGGCCTGGCCCCTCTGCTTGCAGAGCCTAACAACGCCTCTGACGTCACGCGGCGCGCTCCCGACACAAACAACTGAGCGCGCGCCGGGTCTGCTCGGAGCTTCAGGAGCGGTTGTGCCGATGTGTACACCGAGCAGCCGGAGGAAAGACGACAACCACGGACCCTACGTCCATCCCCGCGCCGTTATCTCACCCACCTACCCGCTGTGAGCTCCAGGATAGTGGTTCCGAGGTAAGGAGGTGGTTCTGGTTCGGTGAAACAACAGGTTTCTGAGCCCAGAGTCCGTTTGTCAAAACAACAGCAGACGTTAGCTTCCCTGTTAGCACCGTGCTAAAGTTGCGACTGTTCAGAAGCTGCCTATCCCGTTAAAAATCAACCTGTTGGGGATGTTTAACAGACTGGCAAGCCGTAAAAAGAAACGCTGTCGTTAACATTTATTGGACGGGTGGTTTAAAACACTCATGTTGTGTTTTTCATCTTGTTTCCACCGACAGAGCAGCTAGCATGTTAGCGCAGGATGCTGCAGCTTAGCGGCAGGACGCGGCCTGCGTCTCTAACGGTTCCTGCTTCACCGGCTGTCTGCACCGAGACACCGGGACACCGGGACAGTGTCCTTCAGCTCAGCACAGGCCAGCCCGGTTCGTGGATCTGGGCCGTGTATTGGCGTTTGTGGTCAAACCTGGTTCAGATTAAGGAAGTCGTGATTAATCCTGACCTCCGCACCGTGGCCTCAGGCCGATCCGAGCTCTCCCAGCAGGAAGCCCAGAATCTGTGTCGTTTCCGCGGACACCTGTCGGTCCAGGTGGGTGTGGAGCTCCTGGAGCATCAGGTGGGCTGAATGAAGTCCTGTCAGAATCGGTTCTCTTAGTTAGAAAGGCTCCTGATGTGATGAGCTGTTGTTACCTGAAAGGTGGACTGAAACCTGCTGGGTCTGAAGTTCATTTAAGAAATTAAACTGTTGTTTGCAGCATTAATGCAAAATACAAGTTTAATCACCTGAGTCTGTTTTGTGGTTGATGTTGTTGGTTTATCACCTCCTGTTTTCTGATGGTCTTTAATAGGAATGAGTCACTGTTTTTGTCAGATCACACTCATTTAGCTTAGAAACGCATTTATTGCACTTAAAGAACAGTAATTTGTCTTGAATGTGAACATTTCTTGGATAGCTTCCTGCTGATGTTTCCTTTAAAATAAATATTTATTCAAAATTAGCCTGCTGTAAAAGACTAATAAACACAAACACATAAATGACTGGAAAAAATGTAGTCATGTTTGTTGTTTTTGTGATTGACTGGAGCTGTAAATAAATTAGGCTGTAATTTCTGTATATGACTCTGCATGGCTGTGCAGGTGGCTGTTAACAGGCTAAATTTGGATCAAATAGACGTAAACATGAGTGTATTCAGGTGTAGGCCTTGTTAACATGTTGAGAGCAGCTCCAGCTGTTCCTCGGTCTGGTTGGGAGAAGGTTTTAAATCATGTCCCAGCAGCTCACAGAGGTGGTTGTCTGGTGTAGACTCCTGGCTGCTTTCCTGCGGGGTTTAGAGCTCCTCCGGTGCAGGGAGCAGAGTCATGAGGAGGATTTGATGAGAGCTGGAGACGACACGTTGATGTGGACTTGGTCTCCTCGCCGTAGGATCATCTTCTAACTTCTCTGAAGTGTTAGTTGTCTGCAGGGGCACATGGTGAGGGAAGACGGAGCATGAGGAGGTGTGAGACCCTGCCTTACAACCGGAAAGTGCTGTCAGAAAAAAGTTTGTACACAAATCCAAACATTTTCAAGTCATTTCTGATAACTTAGCTACGAAGTTTTAGTTGTTTTCCTGTTTGTGCTCCAACACACCTGATTCAGATGGTTTATTTACCTCCTCTCCAAGCATGTCCTCAAGTCAGCTATCTAAACCTGGTGTGTGAAAGCAGGAACCCATTGAAAACATGCAAGAGTGACGCCTGTGACTTAGATTTTCCTCAAGGTTCAGTGAAGAAAAGATTTTACTGCAACGTGTTTCTGCTCCTGGAAGCTACGGGAACTCTGCAGGGACAAACAGCACCAAGCAGCAATGACTCTTTTAAAAGTGGCAGCACAGATTAATGTTGGAAAAATACATTTTGACATTTAAAAATTTATTCAGAATAAGTCCATGTCCCTCACCTGTGCAGGTGAGGGACATCACTGTTAGGATGAAGGCTGCTGGTCACTGAGAGGTGAGGCTTGTTTTGATGCCATCAGCACGACGCTGGCTGACATCAGACACTGAGACTGTAGCTACAGACAGACCGGGTCTGTCTCTGAAAACCTAAGCTGGGACACCATCTGATCCTTCAGCTCTGTCCTCAGTGTGTACTGTCCATCATCAGTCCTCAGGGTTTGAGGCCGATTGTCCTCAAACCCTGAGGACACGTTCATGATCACAGTTCACCTGTCGTCAGGCTGGGAGGGGGCCTGAAGGCACCTCAGCACATGTTGACTCTGTGTGTGTGATTTAAAAATACATTTTTGGCAGAAGAACTCATCAAAAACATCTTCAACCCTATCCAAGTGGATGTGGGGTACATTGACTCCAAATGGGACATGTTCTGCGTCTCCATTGCAGAGGAGGCTACTGTGAGCTGTGGCTGCAAGGTTGTTGGTGCCTCTCATGGCGGCCATCCTTGAACCTAGGTGAGGGAGGCTGTCCAGCTGAAGTAAGAGTCCTGTCGGGCCTTGTTAGCTGGTAGGACTCCAGAAGCAGCTGAGGGGTATCAACAGGCTGCAGCCCTGATTGTGTTTAGACAAAGACTCAGGTGTGACAGGAGTTTGGTGAGGCCTTGGATGGAGACTCCATCTTCTCCAAGAAGCTTTGGGGGTTTGTTGTTGCAGGTGATTCAGTCCCCATAGAAACGGTACAGGAGTTTGGTTTGAATTGCCAGCAGTAAATCAGACTCTGTCATGACTTTAAGGACAGAATTTCTCGGTGTAGCCAGGGGAAGGGGTCCGGTTGGGTGTCTCTGCTGTTTGCAGATGATGTGGTCCTGTTGGCGTCCTCGTGCTGGGATCTCCAGCTCTCACATAGTTGAAATGCAGGTGAGATGAAGATAGATCCATCCATCCATCCATCCATCCATCCATCCATTCTCTTCCGCTTATCCGGGGTCGGGTCGCGGGGGCAGCAGCCTAAGCAGGGAGACCCAGACT